>NC_079172.1:6172659-6270159 GCF_947568905.1 Ostrea edulis | reverse complement strand
TTTACTAGTAGACTTCATTGTGTATCAAGCTCGCGCTTTCAGAAAGAAGAGAGATGTTATAAGATTCATTTTGAAAACTTTCATCTTGTAAACTCTTTTCAGCTCAGACAGTTACATATTTTAATCATATCAAACAATCAAATTACTCTTTTCAGTCCTTCACAAAATGCCAAACTCCGATGTTTTCTCAACTATTTTGAGAGGATTGGAAAAGACCCAAGTATTATACAAGGCAACATACGTTTCCTGCGACAGGTGTGTTAATTAGTTAAGGGGTTTGTAGATGCAAGGTGAAGATAACGAACAGTGATCAATCTCATAACTCCTACAAGCAATACAAAATAGATAGTTGGGCAAACACGGACCCCTGGACACACCAGAGGTGGGATCAGGTTCCTAGGAGGAGTATCATTGGAAAGTTGCATTTGGTTTTGCTGAGAAACATACATGTGATAGGCCCATGTCTGAGATTAAGCATGAAAGGCCCATGTCTCAGATGAAGTGTGATAGGCCCATGTCTCAGATGAAGTGTGATAGGCCAATGTCTCAAATAAAGTGTGATAGGCCCATGTCTCAGATGAAGTGTGAAAAGCCCGTGTCTGAGATGAAGTGTGATAGGCCCGTGTCTCAGATGAAGTGTGATAGGCCCGTGTCTCAGATGAAGTGTGAAAAGCCCGTGTCTCAGATTAAGTGTGATAGGCCCATGTCTCAGATGAAGTGTGATAGGCCCGTGTCTCAGATGAAGTGTGATAGGCCAATGTCTCAAATAAAGTGTGATAGGCCCATGTCTCAGATGAAGTGTGAAAAGCCCGTGTCTGAGATTAAGTGTGATAGGCCCGTGTCTCAGATGAAGTGTGATAGGCCCGTGTCTCAGATTAAGTGTGATAGGCCCATGTCTCAGATGAAGCATGATAGGCCCATGTCTCAGATGAAGTGTGATAGGCCCGTGTCTCAGATGAAGCATGATAGGCCCTTGTCTCAGATTAAGTGTGATAGGCCCGTATCTCAAATGAAGCATGATAGGCCCATGTCTCAGATGAAGCGTGATAGGCCCGTGTCTGAGATTAAGTGTGATAGGCCCGTGTCTCAGATGAAGCATGATAGGCCCTTGTCTCAGATTAAGTGTGATAGGCCCGTGTCTCAGATGAAGCATGATAGGCCCATGTCTCAGATGAAGTGTGATAGGCCCGTGTCTCAGATGAAGCATGATAGGCCCTTGTCTCAGATTAAGTGTGATAGGCCCGTGTCTCAGATGAAGCATGATAGGCCCATGTCTCAGATGAAGCGTGATAGGCCCGTGTCTGAGATTAAGTGTGATAGGCCCGTGTCTCAGATGAAGCGTGATAGGCCCGTGTCTCAGATGAAGTGTGATAGGCCCGTGTCTCAGATGAAGCCCTAAACTCATGCCTGTCATCCGCAGGTCATCTGCTTATACATGAATATTATAGCCACGTCAGTTATCGTAATTACCAGTATATTTAACAATTAATTGTATATTTAATAAATACTTGTCTCACTATTCAAAGCAGCAACACACATCACTATTGTTCAGCCTTACAAGTTGAGGAAGTGCCAGATACATCATTATATCTTGCTTACCAAATTGTCGGCTACAAAAGATAATATTAAAGTGAAGTAAATTTTGGACATAAATTACATGGCTGATTAATAAAAATTGGTTGTTAATTAGCTTGGGTGTATGCAAATCTTAGACATGGAAAGCTGTCGATAATCATTGGCTTAGGGTCAGGGGAATAACGCCAGTCTGCTACGGCTGATTTGCTCCACTACAGAGATGTCTAAATGTATTTCGTAAAATCTGTATATCTTTTTAGATAAATAGTATAAATAAATCAAACTATGGGGGATTCGGTCTGAGAACTTAATCATCTTTGCATGTAATTGTGATAAAAATGATGATCATATTCTTGTTTCAAATTTGTTTGAAAAGGAGGAACACTTTTTGGTTTCTAAACAATATATACATGAGCATTGTTTGGGAAATTTTTCCAAATCTGGGTCATCACAACATTGATAAAAATCTCACCCTTATTAGGCATGATCTCACCCTTTCACCTTATTGAATTTATCACATGTATGGAGAAAAGAGAACAACTGTGATTTTTCTGATGATGATGTAAAAGCTGAAGAAGATGGTGCTATCATCATTTCCAAACAATATATTAATGATTTGATAACAAGATGTTTGATGTATTTTAGTTTAAACAATTACTTGTACAGGTTATTGCATATGAAGAGTTACCCACCCTTGATACATGGCTGAACAGTGACTGTGAACTCTGCCCCTTTCTTGTGAGACATGAGGGACAGATTGAAGACTCTGTCCCTGAGGCGATCGAGGTAAGAAATTAGGTTACCAGTCGTCAGTGTCATAAACAAATAACAAGAATGAATAACCGAGGTAGGAAATTAGGTTACCAGTCATCAGTGTCATAAACAAATAACAAGAATGAATAATCGAAGTAGGAAATTAGGTTACCAGTCGTCGGTGTCATAAACAGTCGTCAGTGTCATAAACAAATAACAAGAATGAATAATCGAAGTAGGAAATTAGGTTACCAGTCGTCAGTGTCATAAACAAATAACAAGAATGAATAATCGAGGTAGGAAATTAGGTTACCAGTCGTCAGTGTCATAAACAAATAACAAGAATGAATGTGAAATTGATAATAAATGAATATACATTGTGATGAATTTCATGTAGGTGTTACTGTAATGAATTCTCATGATTTTCATGTAAGTGGAATGAATTTTTATGAATATAGGTGTAATAAATGTTGATTACTTTTTTTCCACTTGATCATGATCTCATGAGTCATGTAATATTTTAGGTGGACTTTGCCAACAGATACATTGGAGGAGGGGTCCTAGGCAGAGGGAGAGTTCAGGTAAATGTATGACATAGATGTTGATTGCATACTGTGGAATATTAGATTGCATGGGGGTTAAATTGTCATATATTTCGTTGATACTCCTACACTAGGAATATCAAATCACAACAAAATACATGGTTTTGTCAATTTTCTTATTATTATTAGCTTATCTGAGCTGAAGGCTCAAGTCAGCTTTCCTGTTCAAAACTTTTCTTTGTCTGTCGTCAAGTGAACTCTTCTGCTCTAAACTTTTTTTTTGTCGTTGGTGTTGTTGTTGTCGTGGTAAACTTTTCCCAATTTTTTTTTTTCTTCAGAACCACAAGGCCTATTTCAACCAAACTTAGCACAAATCACCCTTAGGTGAAGGGGATCAAATTTGTTCAAAAAAGGGGCAACACCTTTCTCCAAGAAGAGAAAATAGCGAAAATACACCGACAAATTTTAAAAATCCTCTTCACCAGAACCAACAGACCAATTTCAATCAAAACTTGATACAAATCATCCTTGGGTGAAAGTTCTAATGAAGTGCCATGTCCCCTTCAAAGAGGAGATAATCACAAAAATGCATAAATAGGTTGAGGGTCATTTAAATATCTTTTCAAGAACCACTGGGCTAGACAAGTTCAAATTTATATGGAAGCTTCCTGACATAGTGCAGATTCAAGTTTGTAAAAATCATGGCCCAACGGGGGTAGGTTGGGGCCACAATAGGGAATAAAAGTTTTACATGCAAATATATGAGGAAAATCTTTAAAAATCTTCTTAAGAATTACTGGGCCAAAAACGTTGAAATTTTCATGAAAGCTTCCTGACATATGCAGATTCAAGTTTATTAAAATCATAGCCCCCAGGGGTAGAGTGGAGCTGCATTAGGGGATCAAAGTATTATATACTGATGTATATAGGAAATATTATTAAAAATATCTCCTGATCTATTTAAGATGGGACTTTCATATTTTGTTTTGGTGTTGACCTTGAACAACAGCAGGGCCAAGATGGATCAGGTGAGCGATGTGGCCCATGGGCCTCTTGTTTTCTTGCTGACTGTACTTGCCAACCTTTATTTTTCTGCCTAACTGTCATCTGAGTACTAGTTTGATAAGCCAACCACAAGTTTAAACAAAGATGGCAGGCAACACAATAAACATGGAGTTTGTATTCAGAGTATTTCTTTAGAATTCATTTTTGAATACTGCAGGTGATAGCTGAGTATTTAGCAAACAACTGATGAAATTAAATCTCTGGCATACAAAGTATCATGAGTGCAGCAGAATTTCTCACTAGTAACTTAAGACTGAAAAAAAAAACATCGAGTGATCCTTCTTAGTTCTTTTGATTATGCTGTGTCCCCACCCCCACCCCACCCCCTCCCATCTGAGTTAAAATTTCCATTAAAAAAACTGTGCATTACACTAGATTTTATGACATTGGTGTACTTTGAATAAAGTAATCAATAATGTAATGTAAAACATAATTTCAATGTTGATGCTTATCAATAAATGTGTGATAATCAAATAGTAGTCTTCTATGAATTCTCTCAATAATCTTTTGATTTCCTGTACAGGAGGAGATTCGGTTCACCGTCTGCCCAGAGTTGATATCGGCCATGTTGTTTATGGAGTGTATGGATGAGAATGAGGCCATTATCATACAGGGATATGAACAGTTTTCAGCAACTGTTGGCTATGGACCAAGCTTAACCTATGTAGGGAATCATCAGGACCAGGCTGGGGTAATGGAAGAGGGAGACTTTCTTTCCATTAGTTAAAAAAAAAAATTGTTTGTTTTTTTCTTTGCACAATATATGGATGATTAAATTTTTTTTAATTAGTGGTTTAAGTATGATACAGATTATATTTTTGTATTGATAACAACATCTTTTTTATGGATGATATCTTTTTAAAGTTACTCTTGAATAAAAATTCATAAATTCTTTTAATTATGAAAGTTGTGAACATCAGCGTGTACGTTTTCTATTATTAGGACCACATTTTCCCATACTGCTGTGTTTTCTAAATTAAGAATACAAGAATTTTTCAAAGTGAAGGCTATCAAAGTTTATGATTTGAATTGTATTCCATATAGAAAATGGTTCAGTACGGTGATTAGATTAACTGAAATACACGAATATATAAGATTAAGACCCTTTATATTTCCTTGTATATTGAAGAAATGTTTTATTGTCATTTGTTGATTTTTTTAATAACTATGAACTGAATGGTGAATGTAATTTATCATCATGGACATTAAGCATTCAGAAAGAACTATGCAATCATTTACACACTGTCAATAGAATCAGTAAAATGCGCTTTTTAAAAATTGTTAAAATTATGTTAATTTGATATCATTTACAGGTTGATGAGAATGGAATTGTACAGAACACTCTCTGTGCCATAGATGCAGTATCTTACAGGAGTCATTCACCTTCTAAACAGTACCAAGATTGTCATTATATAAGGGATCTCAACAAAGCTTTTGTTGGCTTCAGTGCAAAGATCAAGAAAAGCTGTGAAACCCCAAAAAACCAATCAGAAGGGTTGTTTCCTTTTGTATATACAGAGTCAGATTGTAACAAAACATATGATTGGCTGAGAGCAAACAGTGAAGAGTACCAGACAGCCTCTGAAGATGGATTCAGTAATGCTGAAAACTATAGATCAGGTAAATCAGTCATATACCTTAAATACCAAGGTTATAAAGCACCTACCTAAAATTTACCTGGTCAGACGTCGCCAGAACGACAGTGCAGTGGGTTAGATTGACATCAGAGTCCAAGTGCACTCCTGCATAGTCTGTAGTTTGAAGTTTTGATAGCAGTCAGCATGGTGGTGTACAGATTCAAATTTCACTTTGAAAAATCAAACTTTTGAGAGATCAAGAGTAAATTTGCTTAGTTATCTATAGAGAGAGAAAAATCAGGACCGTGATTTCACTTCAAGAGATCAAAGTTTGAATCATGGAGAGTCACCTGTAGTTGATTTGATTTTTGCTTTCCTGAAGAGGAAACGTTTTAAAAAAAGACTTCTGTGTCAGAGTATCAGAGCTAAATCACAACATCAGAACTTTCAGAGATGCATCTTATTTGACCTGGTGGCATTTACCAGTGACTACCTTTTGATCTAAGAGCTTGTCAGAGGTCTTACTTTTGTTATTGAGAAATTTCATTGCTGGCTCTTGCAAAGTATTTCAGTGATCTTCACCTTTTTACCTAAGAACTATACAAAAAGCTATACAGTTCAGGTCCCGTTAAACAAATGTCATTGTTCTTGACTCTTGAAGTAGTGGTTGTATTTATATGCTATCAATCAAGCATATGATAATTTCTGCTTGGACCTTGCCTAGATAACAGTAAATGCCTTGGGATAGCATGGCCCCATAATTAGGTGTTTAGATAGATAGATAGATAGATTAGATGATAGATGTAAAATTTCTTCTCCATGTATTTCTTTAGTTTCTGTTTTGAAAATTCAGAAACAAAAATGAAGATTTGTGGTTTTATTGTTCTTAGACTAAATCGTAGTTTGGTATTCATTGTCTCGAATTCAGAATTTTTTTATGCTTTTCTTGAAAATTGTCAGAAATGTCGACTTTAGTGCAGTGTTATGCATGGAAATCATAGGTGTCATATATATCCCCATAAAAATTTTGTATGTTTGCAATACTGAGGGATGAAAATTAACATATTTATGCCTCCTTTCAAAGAAGAGGGGCATATTGCTTTTCACCTGTCGGAGTAGATGACTGCTAAGGTCACATGGTCAATCCACTCTGAACACAGGACGACATTGTCTGCTCAATATCTTGAATTGGTTTGGCATTACTAAGATTTAAATGCAGCATGTGTATAAACCTTTTCAATTTCACACCACGGGGGGCATGTATGGTTTACAAACATTTCTTGTTTAATTTCGCTTTGGTCATTGATGAGGTCTCACTCTTTCTGTAGCCAAATAGATTTACAATTTAGTCTGTTTTGGGCTGTTGAAAGAGGATTGTGGGAAATGCATGTGTTTATGTCATTATGCATAGTAAATTTATAATTCATCACTGCAATTATTAATAGCTGTCAGATGTCATTACATGTATAGCAAATGCCTCTGTTAATCGTTTAGATGAAAACCACGATCAAAATTAGTGCCTAACCAGACTATTAGTGTTGTTCTTTATTTACATTTTATTGATATGTACATGTATCTTACAGATGTACATGGAATAACCAATATGGTGGATGGTTTAGTAACCAAGATTCTGTATTCAGCAATGCAGGAAGCCTGTATCAGACCAGGATATGAGAGATCCGATAGCTGTTCGTCATTCGAGGACCATTCATCCTCGTCTAGTTATCTTAGAAGGCAGGAGGATGTTGATGAAGGTTTGGATCAAGCAGACTTGGAGTGCCAGGACTGGGTGAGCCGGTTCAGGAGGCGGAGCTCAAATTTGAGTGACATCGGATCCAGGCGGAGCAGCTGTAGCACGAGATATAGCTCAGATTTCAGCTCAGAATTGGAAGAGTATTATGAAAATTATCAACGAAGGGACCAACCCATTATTCAGAACACGATAACAGAGGAGGAGGGATGCCCTATTATCTGTGATTTTGCTAATAGCTTAGCCATGTTGCTTATACAGGAAAGCACTGCTTTAGCTGCTCATAACAGTGTTGTCCAGGACTTTGATGACTCTGTACCAGGAGCTTGCATTATGAAGCCGAAAGCTTATAAACCTGAAACTAAGGATAATTCTTTGAGGACCAATTGCTCTACTCCAGTTATTCATATATCCGTTGCTAGAAAATTTGCAGATGATTTTATAAATAATTTGTTACCTTCTGCTTTCTCGACACTTTCCAATTTGACTTCCGAGAAATGTTTGGATAAAAGTTCGTCACTTCCTGACATTCCACTGGTGAGAGCAGATGATGTGTGTTCTGATTCCGATGAAGACTGTGATATGAACAATTGTGATACATATTTGGGTGGTTTTTACCCAGGAAGCATTGTTGAAGACAATTATCCACTGGTGGATGAAACAGAATTGAGAATTGCTGCTGTCAACTTGGTTGACTGTGCCATTCACAGTGCTGTACAAATAGTGAAAGAGAATTGGGTCTCGCCAACACAGAATAAGGCTGGAGAAGAGGGTAGTTTGAACATATCCAATGCCATTACAGATTCCTCCAGTGAAAAAGAAGATAATTTGTCATTATTGAGTAACAGTCTAGGGAGAAGATGGGATCAGTCCTCAAGTCCCTCCAAATCTCCCAAGAATGTGCAGTTCCATGACACTGTAATTTTAAATAAGAATAGTGACCCCATATCAAAGGCACTGTCTGAATCGTCAAACAGTCAAGATTCATTTACTCTGCCAACTCTTCTTGTTACAGATGATCTCTCTAAAAGTAACAAACTTAGTGGTGCTTACAGTCAGATTGCAGAAAATATTATAATGTCGGGATTTACAGATGCCCTGAAAGATGTGCAGAAGGAAACTGGGAAAACATTTGAAGGCTCAACGCTCAAATTCAGTGCATCTGGTTATCTGCCAGAAAAGACACTCATTGTGAAGGGAAACAGTTTAATCCATCCTGGTGAGATTTTACGAGGAGAATCGTATGAAGACATATCAGGTCCTAAGGATATCAGCTGCTGTGCTTCTTCATTGTCGAGAGACTTGCTAACAAATGCGTTTATTGAAGTACAACAGAGCTCAGCTGCAACTAATGGTTCCAGTTTTGCGCGTCGAAGCAGTGAACCATTGAAACTGTCCAATCAGGCAGCTAAGCAGTTATCAGAAGACAACAGAAGAGGTGTCAGACGTTATGCAGTTAAATCAAAAAGCTGCACGGAGGACGATTTGGTGGAATATGCCAGGGAACTGGACAGAAGATGGACCATAGAAGATTTCCGCAATAGGAAGGGACCATGTGGTTTCAAGGATCCAACCCTCTCCAAGTGGGTTAACCTCTTGCTGTAAAAATAAATAACCTTGATGCGTATGCATGGATCTTGAATAATTTTAAAAAGGAGTAAATGTATCAAGCATAATGTGATTTTTAGCTCACCATAGCCAAAGGTTCAAATGAGCTTTTCTGATAAAAAATATTCTGTTGTCTGTCGGCAGTGTCGTTGTTGGAGTCAGTGTCATTATTGTTGTATAAACTTTTCACAATTTCATCTTCTCCAGAATTCTTTGGCCAATTTCAACCCTAATTGGTACAGAGTATCCTTGGGTGAAGGGGATACAAGTTTGTTCAAATGAAGGACTATTAAGAAAAGATCATTGTGTTGGGTTTTGTAAAGATCTTCCAAAGAACCACTGGTCAGAAAAAATGAAACTTGCATGGAAGCTTCCTGACTCCCGACATATTGAAGATTCTGGTTTGTCCAAATCCTGTCCCCCGGGGGAATGGTGGGGACACAATAGGGGGCCAAAGTTTTACATACAAATAAATATGTCGATTGGTTCTCGCATTTTTTTTATTGAATATTATCTATGTAAAAAACTTGAGACTGTTTTATGTATGTTTTACTTTATTTCTGTATGGGACGCCTTACCTCAATTGAGTGAGTCGGGGTAAGGGGTAGGTAATGGATGGAGTCTCAATATATAGAAGAAATCTTGGAAAATCTTATTATATTCTCATGCAACTAGTTACAAAGGAGATACATTACCGGAAGCATCGCTAATGTGTATGTTTGTGTACGTTCGTGTGTAAGCTCATTGGCAAGATTCAAAGAGAACCATAAAACTGACAATTATCTCAGTTTGCATACTTTGACAATGAATGGGGGAAAACCCTATTGATTTTCAAGGTCATCGATGAAATATTTCTCAGAATTTTGATTCGCACAATAGTAATTACAATTGAATTTATGTGTGAGTTAAGGTAACTCCATACTCGCATTATTATCTGATAAAAGTTTAAAAGAGTTCAAACTAATAAATTATCAAATAAGATATATAGGTCATCACACTTTTTAAGATACGAGACATACATATACAAAATCATATATCAACGTCAGAAAATTGAAATTCAAAATTTCAGTTAAAAATAAAGAAAATCTATCATTCTAGCGCATAATGAAGTTGATAAAGGACTCTATGAAAACAGTTAATGACCTTGGATTCAATATTTTAAGACATATTATTGATCCTTTATATAAAACTTAGACTTTTGAAATATTTTATGTTGAACAAGGTTTTGTACAATGACCATTGGAGAAGACTCCAACAAAATTTTTGGTAATATGTGTAAATCTAAATAAATCAATGATTTGGCAAAATCTTATGATGTCACAGGAGGGTAGAATTACTTCAACAATAAAAAATGATAAATGAACAAGTTTACTATCATCTTGTGTATTCCTTTTGACATGCGACTCTCAATCCTAGAAAGGTAATTTGGTGAGCTAACTTTGTGTGTGTATTTTGGCATTTTATTTATTGTTGTAAACTTTTTTTGTAATGGTGGGGTACATATGGCTATGCATAGCAATCTTGTCTTTAAAAAAATTCATCATGCTTGCAGATATTCATTTGATATTTGGTACATTGCTTTACCATGACAAGTTACAAATTGAGTTCAAAGTTTGTTCCAGTCCATTGATTTTTTGCTAAGTTAAGGTTGTTGCACATGGAAAATATGGAATTTTGAATCTGTCATATATGGCTATTATTTTAATGGACCTGGTTATTCATGTGTAATTGTTAACGTATGATTATTCACGCAAAATGTTAAGCAGATGTCTTGACATGACATGAGGTCAGTAAGGGACATGTGACATGTATTGCTATGCAATACTTACGGAATGCTTTTTCCCCCCTTCAATTATGGACCCTAGGTTTAAGAGTTGGGCTAGATTCGGGGATCAAATTTAACAGAGTACATGAATATAGACCAAAAACAAAAAAAAATCTTTTTAAAAATCTTCTCTTGTACACAACTGCAAGATCATGTTCGTAATATTGTTATAGATGCTTTCCTATGATGTGTGGATTCAAATTTGCTTGGTGTAAATAAGGGTTAAAAAAAATCTTTCATAAATGGGACCAGTGTGACTAAGGTGAGCATTGTGGCCCGTGGGCCTCTCGTCAAGTATTTTTACTTAAATTACAGGTATTCTTTTGATTGGCATTTGTCTTTATAAAAGGAATTGTACTTTGTCTTTTCAAGGTTTGCTGAAGAATTAATGAAAACTGAATGCAAAGTCCCCACTCTCCAGATACCGATGTTATCCACTTCAAACCGCAGTTTAAGTGGATCATCCACATCTTTCCACAGTAGCAAGAGTGGATTCAAAGATCCCATGTTATCCAGCTTTGAGGAGGAGCTCTTTTCTTCAAGTTTTGGGAGATCTTCAACAAGAAGTTCAAGCATCAAACGAAAGAGAAAGAAAAGCACAGGTAGCAAAGTGGGGTCTTCTGCATCAGGGAGCAGATACAGGGGTGGGGAAGCCAGGCGAGCTCTTTCCTTTTGCGAGTTATCACAGGAGGCGGTGTCAGATTTTGCTGAAAGACTTGCTCAAGGTATTGTGTTGGAATCCATTGAGACTGTGTTCAGAGGTTCGCTTGATTCAACATTTATTCAGGGAGATGTACCATTCAAAACGTCATCCCCTATTCCTGATAGCCTGCTAAATCTGGCTGATAGTATGTCTAGTCAAGTTCTTGAAGATGCCATTTTAACTGCTGTTGAGAAGATTAGAGCTCAGCAGCAGACGGAGGGCTCTATAGACACAGAATCAACATCTTCTGAAGACTTCAGTGATGCTTTGGACGTGCCATGTTATAGGATTGAGGAATTTGCAGATACTCTTGCAAAGCAAGTGTTGGACACATCAGTCAAGTTCATCATCAGAGAAATGGATTGTTTTAAGAAGGTACGTATATATTTATTTAATGTCTTGTGCATTTTAACAACAACACCTCCTAAAAAGACCAACATGAATTGTATCCAAATATTTTGACACAATTCACTGTAAGTGGCAAATATTGATTTTCATATTACCTGTTTAATATCTATCATATATGACCCAGATTTTAAATTCTATGTACTGAATAGGGTACAGGTGTTAATAAACGTGTGCATAACATGCTCTTCAATTTAACATGACTTGAAAATAAATGCCTGTAGATGGGGAATGGAATGGCACACTTTCATGGTATCTTTTTTTTCAAGTGTGTGGTGCCAAAGTCTCTTTAAATGCTTGTCCACGAACTTTACGGACAACCCTCGAACCTCACAAAAAAGTAGAAACCAAACGTTTGTATGGCACATTTACCTGTGTTAAAGTCCAGGGTTTTTGGAAGCTCTTGGTACATTGGTTGCCAATGATCTAAGTATGTTTCATTATCATCAACTAAGGTTATTGGGAAAGGACAAAGTTACAGAATTGAAGTAAAACTTGCTGTTTAGACTATGATTCCATAGGTGATACATGGATCTCAGAGTACAATAGCATTCTTTTCAGTTTGGTTTGGGGTAAAAGCATTATATCAGAAGCCATATCAAACTGTATTTAGATTGCATTTGTTTTCTAAGATGGGGTGAGCATTTTAGTTTGATGAAGACTGAATCCAGGCGTATTTTAATATAGATATAGCATTTTAGTTTGATGAAGACTGAATCCAGGCATATTTTAATATCAAATGTACAGTAGATCCATACTTTATATTACAAATCAAGATTTCATTTTGCAAGATCTACTTGTAATTCTATGGAATTTTATTTGCAGAAAGCCTGTGGCCGCCCTATTGCTACAGGGAATTGGGGGTGTGGAGCCTTCAGGGGGGATGTCCATTTAAAGTGCATACTTCAGTGGATGGCAGCCTCGTATGCCGGGGTCCCTCACCTCATTTATTACACATTTCAACACGAGGATCTTCTGCAGGTAAGATGAACGAGCAGGTTTGAATATGGATGTTGGTAATGTGACGAGCGCATTCATGGGTCACCTACCTCTGCCAGGGTTTGGCTGAAGATCTCAAAATCCTGAAACCAGGCCTGGAGGTTATAAAACTTTTACTGTACTCATACTCAAACTCAGCCATGTTTGTTTTGAGTACAACTCTGAGCAAGCTTCGAAACAATTCGAAAAATCTTGAGCATGCACTCCAATTGAGTATTAGATTGAGTTTATAAAAGTTTTATAGCCTACACTTTTGAGAATGAGAACAAATTAAAGCTTGGATTTTTCGAGTATGAAAAAGTGTTCGAAAAGTTTTATATTCTCCAGGCCTGGGGCCGTTTTACAAAACAACTTACGACAAAGTCGCAAGTCTTAAATTCTATTACACAGTTATTACTTTGAATGAAGTAAAACTTTTCTAAGGCTTAATTTTCAACATTTTTGTTAAAAAAATTTGCATTTGGAGTGAATGATCTTACAATAAACTGGTAAATTCCAGTATGTAAAGTTGGTCGTAAGTCATAAGTTCTTTTGTAAAACGCGCCCCAGGTCTTGATGTCTCCTAATCTTGGTTGAGATTCAGCTCTGCTTGATATTTGAACTGACACTGTAATAAAAGTTGATGTTGAGCATCAGGGTTTTTAGTAAAATTATTTTCCCCAAATATGTTATGCACTGATAACCTCTGCTATGAATGGCATATCCAAGAGCTTT
Source organism: Ostrea edulis (assembly GCF_947568905.1). Taxonomy (NCBI): domain Eukaryota; kingdom Metazoa; phylum Mollusca; class Bivalvia; order Ostreida; family Ostreidae; genus Ostrea; species Ostrea edulis. The sequence goes on along the minus strand of NC_079172.1, from coordinate 6,256,643 downwards.
ATAATTTTTTATTTTTGACAGTTGGAAGATGTTGTAGCAGCAGTACAGTCCAGAAACTGGTGCGTGGGCCATCTGATGCAGGCGGTGAGAACGTACTGTATCGCACGACAGGTTGATCCTCGTGGAAGCTATCCAGATCTTTTCCAGCTGTTATTAGATGAAAACTCCTTCAAAGACATTGTGTAGGGTAGACCAAATATTGTATACGTCAAGGAAATTTCAGCCTTTTTATATTGAAAAAGAATTTTCCCTTATTTTGAATTTTAGTTATCATTTGTTTTAGCCTTGTTTATTAAATTCAATCATGAAGGATTCAGGGGAAATGGATGAAAATGAATTGTGATGAAAAATTATCCTGCTATAATTACTGTTTACACATACAGTAGAAATGAGTCTTTGTTTTTATTTTTATTTTATTAAATTAACAAGTATGTAGTTTACAGTTAACTGCTATAAAAGGTATTATTTACAGTTTTGCTGTATGTATGTTGTTAGAAATTTACAAACAGTTGTTGATCAATAAAAACTTCCACCAGCGGTGATAATTTATATTTTTCTTCTGGCAAGCAGTGATAAGTAATTAATAGCACATTTTCTATAGATACCACAACAGATAATTGATGTAATATTGCAGTGGATTCAGGATATTGGTGTTCATTAAAGGCTGAGGTTTACATCTGGCTTCATTTGTTTCTGTGAATTTTCAAACAATTCATCTGTGAATTTTCAAATAATTCAAAGTTTATTTTCACTTTTAGGCATAAAGAATATTTAGAAAATGCTTTTGGATTAAAAATCTGTGATTATGCCTTGATTTTTTAACAGTTTGTACATCATGGCATCACAAAGTTTGTTATTTTTGCCCTATTTTGTCAAGAGCGAAAGATGCGAATCGTATTTCAAAAATTTGGTATAAAGCACAATCTGATTTATAGATATTTTACATCCCTCATACCGAGATGTCACTAAGTGAAGTACCTCGAAATTTTAATTTTGTGCTTGGTGCTATGGATTGCAGCAGTGAGGGTTCTTTCATGTGCCAACGCCTTGTTTTGAAGTTCTCTCTGAAAGACCTACGACTCTATCTTGTATATATGCTAAGCATTTTGCGAAGGAGCAATCACTACCTATATTTGCATCTTGAGTTTCACACATCGTGGCACAAGCAGGGTTGGTCAAACTTGTGATTTGCCCTTTTTTGTCAAGAGCGAAAGATGCTAATAAGATATAAATGAAAATCTAACTATTAACAATACTTGTCTATTCCTTTTTGATTCAGTAGATTACTTAGAATGTTGACTGCTGTACCATAAGATCACGGACATTTTTTGACTTAAATAAAGTGAATATTTATTTAATTTCAAAATATTGTACTTCTCCACCATTTTCCATCCACATCAATTTCTCTGGTTAGCATTCATCCTTAATACTTATGTTGTACTAAACCAAGTAAAGAGTTGTTATTTTGATGTTTATTCGGTATTAAAGTTTTGGCGTAGCGGAGCGACTAAGTTTTGTATGGCGCGCCAAATTAACATAAATTCAATTATAATTGAATATATCTTTAATCATTTGAAGATATCATCACTTCATTTGATGCTGCAACAATTCAATTAAAGATCTCTTCAAACAATAAATGATATCTTCGTTTCTGAATTAATGGGCCATTAATTGAATTGTTGATAGCATTAATTATTCTGCTGAATTGATGAGCTCTCTAATTGAATGGTTGCTCTCTTCAAATGAATTAATGATATCAACAAATTGAATTGCCCCTCCCCCCCCTCTCTCTCTCTCTCTGAATTATTGTGTGCATTAATTGAAATTTTAAAATGATATCATTAATAGAATTGAAGAAAGCAATAATTCAATTATTGCATGCATTAAGGTAGTTCCATCCTCATGTGAATTATCAGTATTAATGGTTGAAAGTGGAAAAACTATATCAATTTTCACTTAATATGGTTTACAATAACCAAAGAAAATGTATATGTTGCCACCTTTTTAAAGATGTCAGACATACAAAAACAGAAGTATTGGTCAGTATCAGAAAACCACACATTTGTGTAACACAGAATAAAAATATATAAAAACTTGTTGAAAAGACAAATTTTAAATTTGAACAGTTTAAAAACAACTGCTAATTCATAAATACGTATCAATCAAATGTAGATATTGGGGGAATCATTGTATAATAGACATGCAGCAGAAGAAATACCAGCATTGGAGTTATTGCCCTTGACAAATTTTTAAAAATAAATAAATAATTGATTATCTATGGAAAATATAACCTTTTCAGTATCAATAGTTTACCAGATTTTTTTATTTTATGCAGTGAATAAAATTCCTCTAAAAGATAAATTTCTATCATGCACAAAGTTTATCAATAAAGATTTTTGCAAAAACTTATGACATCACATGAGGATCGATCAACTTTAATCTATGCTACATAAGTATGCCTGGACTTAAGAGAGAGGGGAAAAACCCTGATGGAATGATTTTCTGATCGGTATAATCCTAACTACCGGTAGGATGTCATCATTTTGATTTGATGTTCAGTAACTTTTAGAAATAAACTGTTAATTGAGAGCTTCAATAACATGTTTGCTTCAAGCTAAGTGAGAGAACCGCGTGATTTCCGGGGAGATTTACTAAATATCAAGACATTTCAAAGTTGGCAATTTAAATATAAATATTCAAATGACATACGTAAACAACCATTGAATATTCATAGACCTGTACGCGATGCCCTCTTGACTGATCAAAAATCATATATATACTGTGCGGGGGTGGCGTGGACATGGGGAGTCCACTTTTTCTTAGCCCCTCTTCTCTCTCCCCTCCTCCACCTTTCTCTTCGCCGATGGTGAAGATTTATAGTGCAGACTGTCCAGTAGGGGCCCTTCTACACCACCTTTTTCTCCCCCTCTCTCTCCTCCCTTTATACGCTGTTCGCCTCCACCTGTGTCAGTGGCGGATTTAAGGTAAATCGTGGTCTCTTATTTAGAAAAATGTAAACGACAGAAGAAGCAATGATTTATTCCACTCTCGGACAAATAAATGAAAAAATCTTTTGATTTATTGAATTACCTTCATAGTGAGAACTTACATTTTTTCCAAAAACCCTTACGATTTGCGTCATTTTATTAATTTCACCTTATTAAAAAAATGACAGAAAATAGTAAAAATGACTACATAGGAGACATATTTCAATCCCTATAAAATCTGTAAAATCCAGGAGCTTCCGGGGACTTCGCTCCCTGGGCCCTTAACAAGTCTTCGCCTTTGACCCACTTGGGGCCTCAAGGCGGCCCCCAGACCCCCTGCCTCATGTAGTCCAGACCATGCCTCATGAAGCCGCGCCCTTACATCTTCTTACTATACAACAGTTTTATTCCGTCGACAATCAAACTCTGGAATGAGCTAAAAGCGGATATAAAGAATTCTCCAACTTTATCCATATTCAAGTCTAAACTCAAGATGATGGAAATTCCAAAACTCAAAGAGCACTTTAGTTTTGGCAATAGACGAGAAAATATTATTCTTTGTCAGTTACGGAATAAAGCTAGTAATTTGAATGCTCATTTATTGAAATTTGACATGATCCACACTGTTTGCATTGTGGCTATGACTTTGAAGGAAATGTGCATTGCATTACATTGTATTTCCTTGAATGTTCAAAATATAATCATCAAAGAGATATTCTTCTGCAGCAATTTCATGACATTGGTGTTCCTTTTCAATTGAACTACAATGTATATTCTATTTGGTAGTTCTGAGTATTCATATGACTTGAATTGCAAAATTATTATTATAATTATTTTATTTTTGTTTTAACAAACTATTTATTTTCTTTTTTCTTCTAACGGGCTGGATTGATCTACATAGACTATGCCTGTTGCCCAATCCTGTTGTGTTTCTCAATGAAATATGTTTAAATTAATGAAGCCCCCTCCCCCCTTAACCGCAATTTCTTGATCCGCCCCTGTGTGTAGTAAGCCGAGTCTGTTCACGAATATGATCGACTCTATGCAGAGTGATAAACCCCCAATCTTCTTGCAAAAGTTGGTTTGGTACATAAATATAACGCAAAGATCTGCCAAGGTAATGTTCCGCCCACCTTGATATGTACACTGTACTTCCCTTTGACCGCCGTACGTGTTGGAGGTTGACTAGCACAAACTCCTTCGTTGCTTTACCAATTTTAACTGTTTATATTGACCACGGAAGGGTATAAATCATTGTTCTCCAGAAGCATATGCATCAGTTAGAACTTATGGCAAAGCCACTCTTCAGTAACACGCCCTCTTTTGAGAGAATATGGCACACTCCAAACCAATACCATATTGCGATTTATGACACATTTCAAGACGACGTTGATTACAGAATATGGTCAAGGGGTTGTGGCATTTACAGCTTGTAAAGGTTTAAATTTATTCAAGCCTAGAGTAGTAAGATTTCTTTATCGTCCCGTAACAGGGAACCTCCGATCCAAAAGACCCGTGATATAACATTTCGCACTTTTCAGGCAAACGCCCAAAACAAATGTACATAGATACATGTACTTCCAAAAGTATCAGCTATCGAAAATGTCCTCTTAAAAGCAAGTTTTAAGATGTTCTAGCGGTCTAGCGTGCAGGAATGGGTATCCACACACACACATGCACCCCCCCCCCCCCCCCCCCCCCCCCCCCCACACACACACCTGTCACTTAACGCACACATTTATGAAAGTATTATCTACATAGATTTTGGTTTTTAAAAAGTTTATAGATATGTTCTTTTTATCAACTTTTGGTCTTTGCTTCTCTTCATAAAACGTATAAAGTGAGTATGTGTGTGTGTGTGTGTGGGGGGGGGGGGGGGGGGGGGGGGGCTTTTTTAAATTGGTGGATTTTTATCTTCTTTTTTTTTATTATGATTGGGGGGGGGGGGGTATTTTGTTGATATTTTTTGTTGTTGATATTTTGTTTGCTTGATTTGGTATTTGCAATATTGTGTAATGTGAATGAATATCTAGAGATAATGTAAACAATTTATCTTACACACACCCAAAATATGCAATGCATGGAGTTTGTTGACAAGCAACACCGTCGACTTGTTTAAGCAGAGACGAAATTGGTCTCTTCATTTCCCGATGTGTTTTTCTCTATGGACAATTATTACCTGCACGTGTCGTTCAATCCAGGTCCTCAAGCATAGCAGATCTGCAATCCGATGTTGCCGGACCCACAGACCTGAACTGGAGGCAAAAGAAGAGTAAAAGTCTTTTGGGGCGGCTATAAACCTCCGTACATAAGAGACACAAGCCTTGTAAATGATTCTGTTTCAACACTACACACACCGTGAAATTTCAGTCAGATAGATTCTTTTTTCATGGTGGGTGAATTAAATTTAGACTTAGCAGATAGAAACAAATGTTAACCTTTATGGGAAATATCATAAAGTGTAAATTAGAAAGCGATATAATACAAGGGGTATATCCCAGATAATCTCCAAATTTATATCAGATTATTGTGAAATAAATACTGTTTATATATATATATATATATATATATATATATATATATTATATATATATATATATATATATATATATATATAAGTATAATCCGAGAGAAAGCTAGGTAGAATAGACATGCACATATATTGAAAAATCCACCAGGGTCTATGTTGATTTTGAAATACCACGACAAAAATAATGTCAATTAGACTCTTAAATATAAATAGATAATGCATGAAACTAGACATGATGGTTAATAAAGGAAAACATGCGTACATTTCATCAACAAACTTCAGAGGGCACAAAACACAGCTGCAAGATTAATAACACGCTCAAAAAAATCCGACCATATTACTCCTGTTCTAATAGATCTTCACTGGCTCCCAGTTGAATACAGAATTCAATATAAGATACTTCTTCATACTTTCAAATCTCTCAACAACCTATCTCCAGCTTACATAAAGGATATCCTTACAGTTTACAACCCCACACGATCACTAAGATCCGAACAACCAAAAAACAAAAAAAAAAAACAAACAAACAAAAAAACAGCAAAAAAAAAAAAAAAACCCACAAAAAAAACAACAACCCTGCTGTTTCTTATTATGCCTATGTCCTTTTTATGTATTTAATTGTTCCTAAGGGTTGTTTTAAATTGTTTCATATGTTATTAGGGTAATCATATCATATCGATATATATTAATAATAATATTAATGCATTTTAATTCTGACACTATGAATATTTTATTCACATGTATGTGCACATCGATTTTATATTATCTTAATTTTCTTTCACATTTGTAAAGCGCTTTAGAGAACTAATGTTGATAGGGCGCTATATAAATCTTTTAATTACAATTACAACAAAATAGAACCGTTATGAAATATACATGCTTCTGACCCAGGTTTAGGTGGGTCTTGTCCAGTGGTCCTTTTACCGTCCAAGGTAGTACGATGGACTCATAAAGTTACCTCTGTAATAATCTTTAATAAATTATGAGGGATGATAGATAGCAGGTGTTGTCAGACACATAAATAAAAAATGTATCTAATGGCATGTAAAAGATTTATTATTATATCGGTAGGCAATGCCATTCTGATTATAAACAATAAACGCCGAGTATTTCTGTTTACCTGTGTCTAATTTCGTATGTATATGTGCCAGATTTTATATCGTAATCAGACATCAGGATTGACAAACTAACGGTTACATTTAGCATTAATTGTCAAGGGAATAACGAGTCTCCTTTTTCTTCACTTTAGTTTATGCTCCGATCATACTTTCACTACGTTTTACATGACTGGTACCCAGATGACAAAAGGGAAAAATCAATAGAATCACAGAAAAAATACAAATGACAATGTTTATATTATACGCTATTTTCTTATTGAACTTCTCGCTAAGCTTTAACATTTATAGGCATGAATAAATTAGATCATTGTCAATTTTTTTCCCCTATATCAGAAGAATATTTATTTCATCATACTATCTCTAATGTAGGAGAGAATGTTTCATCGCGTAATTAATGAAATGGGATATTTTGCATGAATCAGTCTAGTCATGTAAAAGAGCCTCCCCTATAGAATACTGTTCTGTAATTATTAATAATTACTCCTGCCAGTCGAAGCTAATGGAGATGTATCTCACGATTACACCTTAAACCTTGTCTTTAATTAGATATTATGCATCGTAATGACCGTTACAAGAATTTGAGTAGAGCGTTACGTCCAGTTTATCGTTGGACACTTTTGGTCAGTGTCGCGGGTGTTGTTTTGATCTCTGATGACCTTGTACCTATATTTGACGAGGGGGTGTGACCAGTCCGAGCCACGGTATATAAAAGATATAGGGAGAGGAATAGAATATATAGAGACACTAGCCCACGTCTACGACAAGGCCAGGAATTAGTGTAAGACTTCTTTTCCACTTTTTTATTTGGATGTAATTCTATAACAATTGTTAAAATATTCGTGGTTTTGTGGGGAAAATAGTAGTACTGAAAGAAATTTTTTTACTCTCTAGAGTCTTTTAATGAACTAAAAAATGCCAAAGAACCTGCTTAGCATAGGATATGTACTTTAAAAGTTGGTGAGGTAATTCAAATAAGTAGACCCTTTATGATTGATTGTATTTGTAGATCTGTTTGTTCTTGATTGATCACGTGTAGATGCTTTTAGTTTGATATCCATATACCTTGTTGCATTGAGTTTCAGAACATTCTACAGAATCTAAACTACCGATTTAAAATTTTTCACAGCACATACGGCAAAGATGTTGAGAATCCTGTGTATGTTGTTGATGGCGTTGTACCTCGTTTCGTATGTCTCTGCTTACATCATTTACCGGTATCGCCCCGTCTACAGGAGACCCATGTACCGGACGGTCTATCACCCCGACATTGATGATGATAACGTCATCTTACTCGGTGAGTTGTCTTTCCCGTTTTACCCCCCCCCCCCCTCCCTACCTTCTCCTTTCCTCCGCTTTCACAAACGAATTGTTAAGTTTGTCAGTTTATCACAAAAATATATACTCTTACTCGACTCCTTAGAATACTATATCTGGATCGATCCCCCCCCCCCCTTTCCGAAGAAAACCCCGAAACGAGGGACCACTCCTTGAATTTGCTTAATTATGTTGAGAACTTGTGTAAACTTGTCACTGGTTTTCTTGAATGACCCCAAAGTCATGTGATCCAGGATGAACGATCGAATATATTGTACTGATATCAATCGGAACTCCTCGCGAGACATTCGAGGAGTTCCGATTGGTACTGATATTGCAATGTCACTGACGTCACTGGTATCAGCATGCTCACTGAATTAGTTTGTGACACGTACTGACTAGTTTTTGTAACTCAGATGAAATCAAATTTGAAGAAAAGGTAACACAAATAAAAGTAATCTACTGATTAAGCAGAAAATTCATTGGAAACTGATGTTCAATAATTTTTTTTTTAGGTTGAGGACAGAGTTGACAAGAGTCAGGTCCATGAATACGACGCCCCGTCTGAATCATTATGATTGTGCACATTTTATTATGTGTGTTGTTATTAAATCATACTCAACTTGTTTATTTTATGTCGTTTTGTCATTTGAAATGAAAAAAAAAAAAACCCAGTTAAAGAAAAAGACGTGGCACTCACATAAATCATGTCACAGAGAGATGTCCATTGATTATCATCGTAGTGTTGCACAGTGTTTGATGCAGCGCACTTTTTTTGTTGTTGAAAAAAGTAGAGAATTCAGCTAAAAATTATTGAAAGCTTTAAAATGACCAACAACACGAACAATTAGATAAATCCTAAGGACGACCTGCCCCATCCCCAGGTTTCCATGAAAGGTGAAGATAACGAACAGTGATCAATCTCATAAATCATCAAGAAAAGTAGGGGAAACACAGACTCCTGGACAACCAAAGGTGGGATTAGGTGTCAATGTGGAGTAAACATCCCCTGTTGACCGATCACAACCACCGTGAGCCGTGATCAGGTAAACGGAGTAATCCGCAGTCAAAGTGAATATGTAAAGAACGGCCTAACAATTACTATAGTATGAAACACGTCAGAGAACATTCGACCTAACGACAGGTTGTATTTGCAAATACGATCGATATCATAACGACCATAGAATTTGTGAAATACTGACTTCAAACTAGACTACTGAAACTCCTGAAACATCAACTTTTTTGTCTGTAGCTTGCCTTCATTTAAAAATTGACCATACGCAGAACATGCTCCCGTATATCTAATCAGTTAGAGACATAAACACCACATGCAGTTGATAATGGAATATTGCTTGATAAAGGTGGGAAGTTGACTATCGAAAAGTTGAAGTCATCCCGTTTGTCACTAAGTTTGCCGTTAACATCTACGTTCAATAAAATATCCAATTATGAACCAGATTTGGAAGATTCTGTTGTGTCTTTTATTTTGAGTTCACTAGGATATATCGAATGAAAATTAACATTATTAATAGATAAAACGCCGTCGATATATCTAAATGTTGAATTGAAGGCCAGAACAAAAGATTTTTCTTCTCGTGTAGAAGCTTTTGAATAAATTCTGCCTCAAGAATATAAAATCAGGTCGGTTGATAAAGGAGCACAATCCGTGCTTATGGGAATTCCAACAGACTGCTGGAAGGCTTGATCTCCAAACACCACGTAAGGTAGCAGGGGACAGTTTCGCACTATAGGCCCGGTCAACTTTTTCAAAAAATGGAATTACCCCGTATTTGAAGTGATATTACATGTGTAAAAATGTATACAATAATTTTAGGATGCATGTCAAATGTAGCTGAGTGCTTAGTAAAAATGTTGATATACAACATGTAGGTGTCACCATGATTCCTAGCATATAGATGGGTGCAAATACGAAACTAAGACACGTGGTCAGTTGCTGAAGAAATTCCGGTGAAAACATGCAGGGTCTAGCAAAAGGTCTGTAGCTGTGAGGGAAGGTGGATGGCCCCATATGAGAGGTAGATTTTTGAGAAGGGCAGATAGGGTTCTTGATTGTGCACAGTGTCTAAATCCCCATGTTTGGTACTGTGATGGTGTGGGGGTGGTTCGGATTAGCCCAAATGAGGGAAAATCAAAGCAAAAAAGGGGAACTTGCTCAGAGCATGTTTTGTGCACCAGCACCAGTATTTATAGATTACATGTAAGTTAGGGTCATAATTTATTAACTACACTAATATGAAATACAAGTATTGACATAAAAGGGAAATATGATTTTTCATTAGTCTGTCATAATCTGACTTTGGTGTATACCCCCTATCCACATGTTTCAAAACCAAAGAAACTGTCCCCTGCCACCTAACTATGAAAGTAGAATGACACGGACTTATTGTGTCGTCACAATACACTTCGTCTACTTTGACGTTAAATTTATGGAAAATGCACGAGGCTGCCCAAGGGGTAAATATGATAGGGAAATAATATGATGTCTGAGAGGGAGATATGAAGTTTTGTCCTCCCTGGCACGTGACCGTCTAGACCAATCAGATTACGCGTTACATGGCATTCTTATACTGAGGTATAATAATATAAATATTGCATGTATTTGAGGGTAACATTGAAAATTTTCACCCCGAGAAAACTATTGTCAACCGAGGCGTAGCCGAGGTTGACAATGGTTTATCGAGGGGTGAAAATTTCAATGTTACCCTCAACTACATGCAATATTTGTTTTATTATAGAGGGCGAAGCCCTCTCACGGTCCGAAGGGCCGTGAGAGCGGAGCTCTCCCTATAGGCAACACATATATACATGTTTAAAAGGAAAATAATGAAAAATTAAACCATACCTATTGAACTTGAAAAGTTTGGTACCTAATGGCGTCGATTCGAATACTAGCACGTGGACATGTATTCCTCCATTTTGAATCTCGTCTACCCTAGTTCACGTCGTTCTGAGATGTTACATAAAATTCGTAAAAGCATGTAAATCTTATTTTCTTAATCATACATAATCACTCCACCATTAACGCCATGTTTGTTGTTGTGGTTCAAACGCCATGTTTGTAAATTTGCTAAATAACGACGCTGAATATGACGTCACAATGTACTGTTAACATCAATTGCCTTATATTTCCCGCGTTCAATATATAGGCGGATCAAATATCCAAAATTAGTCCTCGTCCTCGTGCTAACTTCGGGTTGTTTTTGTTTTGTTTTGGATATAGATACTAATGCCAAAATTTGTTTGCTTCGCCCTCAAACACGGTCACGCCGTAAAACATATTACTGAATGTTATGTAAACAGGAAAGCAGAAAAACTTACGTCTGTTGACATTTGATCAATAACTGTCACTGCGATATTTCGTATATCGATGCGGGTATTCCCGTTTATTACAAACGCTCAAATGACGTCGTCTAACAATCTACGGCGAACCGTACGCGCATGAATTTGACGCATGTGATAATTTTTTATAATATCACCCGTTGTCAAGTACTGTTACCCGTTGCTAGATACTATCACCCTGGAGCGCGTGCTTTCTGTTCTCAGAGGGTAACAATATGTTTTTTCAAATGCTTCTCGACCAATCAGATTCGAGTATTTTACATGAAAGTATAATAATATATGGTATGTACGAGCAACGTAATAACGTGATATAAGTTGCGTTCACTGTTCTACCAACAGTAAAAATGTTGTTAGAACCAATGCCTACAGTACTATTGGTACCATTGTTTGACAATGGTAATTACTGGTAGCCTCAGAACTGTGAAAAGAATTTTGTTAGCCATTGGTAGGGAAATTAACAATGGTAACCAGTAGTTACCGATGGTAACCATTGGTAACAAATGGTGTCAGACCAGCAATTATTGTAACATCATGGCCACAAATCAATTGATATCTGCTTTGCTCATGCAGAAACAGAACATTACAAATTGTGAAATTCGTTTTTCTTCTACACTCAAATGTCGGAAAATGATCGTCGATCTTGCAAGGGCCAATATATACCGCGATATATATTTAATAGCCTTTTCTCAAACAAAGAATCTGCAGTATTCGTCATTTAATCTCATTTGCAGTGACAATTAATACTACACCGGAAATGTCGGCGACATTTGCATGGACACGTATATTCACTGTCATGATCGTGTGTAAGATTGGACAAAACAAGATGGCAGACGGCATTTCCAAACAAATCTTCCATGCAATTTTTTCACTAGTTGTTATCAGTTCAATACAAACGCAATAACATTGAAATATATTTAATAACAAGTAAGACTTAGAACACTTCTGGTTCAATGAAATGACAAATCAACATGTGTAAAATGCAATGTAAAAGATTAGTAGTATCTCTGTAAAACAAAGCATAATACCGTAAAAATAATCGTTTCATAATGTACATAAACGGATATATAAAACGGCTGCCATGGTATATGTATGCACCTCGTGTATTCAGAAAACATTGTATTTTGTTTTTACTTCATGTTTCTTTTATAATGTGCAAAAGCGTGTGTTGCACTGGTCACAAACGAAGACAATTTCTCTGGTTGATGTTTCCTTTTTACATGCCTACGCAATTCAGAATTGGTCTTAAATTCCTCACCACAAATTTCGCACATTCGTAGTGTACCCATCTCATGGAATGAAGTTCTAGAGCTTGGTACCTGAAACAAAGGAGAACATCTATACAACAGAGTTTGGAATTAGGGAATATGTAAGCGGGTTAATTGAATTCAGGAAACGTCGAATTTATATTGTTACAGAGGCTTATAAAATGATGATAATTTCTCATGTGTTTTATAGGTCAAAATGGCCTTATATATCCTGGATACAAACAGTCAACGTAACATCTGTCCTAAGCAAAGATTGCTGATTCATGTATAGATCTGTTATATTAGTTTAAATTCAAGGAGACAGCGAATGGATATTTTTACGGTAGCAATTGTCGTCGTTGGGAACTTAAACGACGATGAAATTTGATAACAGTAAAAAAAAAATTCAAAATACACCATGGTCATGTTGGAAATGTCTGAGAATCTAATAAGCTACATTAATCAATCTAAAATATGATAAAGTGAAGTCGAGATTCGAAAATATAAAGGATTTTGAAAATAAAGATAAAAAGAGGGTCCAATCCTGAACCAAAATTGAAGTCCAATCCGGCATCGCATACACTGGTTCAAGTTTTCATCAAAAGATATGGGCAGAGTTTATTTTACCTAAAGTATCTTTCTTAAAATGTATGAAAACATGATTAGAAACATCTTCGCCCGCTTCGAATTCTATCGAGGCAACATCGTCAACTTCGATCAATGAATTTACAGTTGTACGTGTACATGATTAAGAATTCCAACAACCAATCAACTTAATGATGCCTCCCTGGCCAGGCAGTGTTTTAAATTCATAAATTCGTCGTCTAATAAGTCGGTAAGAGCCTACCTTTGTTTGGAAATGCCGTCTGCCATCTTGTTTTGTCCAATCCTGCACACGATCATGACAGTGATATTAGTCGCCATTTTGAAATGTCACAAATAAACGAAATTCCCGCTCTACCTATTCTTCCGCGAATGTGGTCGGCCTGCAAGATCGATTGATTGATTGCAGTGGCGGATTTTAGGGGGGAAGCAGCCCCCCCCCCCCCCATAAATTTTCAAGCTTAGATAAATCGTGGTATCTTGTTTAGAAAAATGTACTAAACAATGTAAGAAATTAAAGAAGCAATAATTTCTTCCACTCCCGGAGAAATAAATGACAAAATCTATTGATTTCTTGAATGACTTTATTGGGAAAACTTAATTTTTTCCCAAAACCCTTAAAATTTGCGTCATTTTATTAATTTCCCCTCATAAAAAATGATGGAAAATAGTACAAAAGACGAAATAGGAGATATATTTCAAGCCCTATAAAATCTGTAAAATTCAGGAGCTTCCGGGGGTTTCGCCCCCTGGGCCCCCACCAGGGCTTCGCCCCAGACCCACTGCCTCATAAAGTGGCGCCCCCCGTAACCGCAATTCCTGGATCCGCCCCTGGATTGTATATTGTTTAACGTCCTTCTCGAGAATTTTTCACTCATATGGAGACGTCACCACTGTCGGTGAAGGGCTGCAAAATCTAGTCCTATGCTCGGAGCTTACGGCCTGAGAACAGGGAGGGATATTTATCGTGCAACATCTGCTGTGACACGGGGCCTCGGTTTTTGCGGTTTCATTCAAAGGACCGATCCATTATGATTTAGTCGTCTCTTACGACAAGCAAGGGGGTACTGAAGACCTATTCTAACCCACAGATACGGCCTGCAGGAAAATATACCAATGGTAACTACCTTTGGTGAACTTTGGTACCATTTGTTTAACAATGGTGATTAAAGACCAACAGTTGCCATTGGAAGAATTGAACGCACCCATTATAAGCATTTCATGTATTCTGTTACCCCCTATTTCCTAAATACTTATTTTTTAGTTGGTTTGTGTGGTTCGAATTCGGATGATGAAACTGCATAAATAAAACTTACTGTACATTTTCACTTATGCAGTTATGGGCATTTGTTCCCCGCGCAAATCTCTACCCAGAGTTGTCGTTCCTTGCTCTCACTTTGTGAGTGTAAGAAACGATAACTCTGGGTAGAGATTGTCCCCGCGCGTTAACAAATTGTTTTGCGCCTTATTATGTAAGGAGAGTTCTCTAGGGGGAAATAACTCGGACGAATCTCGAAACTTGCGTATTCGATAATCGATATAAATAATTGTTTTACATACTTTTCTGTTTTGGGGTTACGGGTGAAATTTCCAATAGATCAAGTATTTGAACTACTTTTATTTTAGCTCACCTGAGCTGAAAGCTCAAGTGAGCTATTCTGATCGACTGTTGTCCGTCTGTCTGTCCGTCCGTCTGTCTGTAAACTTTTTACATTTTCGAATTCTTTTCCAGAACCACTGAGCCAATTTCAACCAAACTTGGCCACAAGCATCCTTGGGTGAAGGGCTGTCAAGTTTGATCAAATGAAGGGCCATGTCCCTTTCAAAGGGGAGATAATCACAAAAATACAAAAATAGCGTGGGGTCAATTAAAAATCTTCTTATCAAGAATCATTGGGCCAGAAGATCTGAAATTTACACGAAAGCTTCCTGACATTGTGCATATTCAAGTTTGTTAAAATCATGGCCCCCGGGGGTTGGATGGAGCCACAATAGGGGATCAAAATTTTACATACAAATATATAGGAAAATCTTTAAAAATCTTCTTCTCAAGAACCACTGACCCAGAAAAGCTGATATACTTATGAAAGCTTTCTAACATAGTGCAGATTTAAGTTTGTTAAAATCATGGCCCTCGGGGGTAGGATGGGGCCACAAAGGGGGATCAAAATTTGCATACAAATATATAGGGAAAATCTTTTAAAATCTTCTTCTCAAGAACCACTGACCCCAAAAAGCTGAGATTTACATGAAAGCTTTCTGACATAGCGCAAATTCAAGTTTGTTAAAATCATGGCCCCCGGGGATAGAATGGGGCCACAAGGGGAGATAAAAATTTTACATACAAATATATAGGGAAAATCTTTAAAAATCTTCTCAAGAACCATTGGGCCAAAGAAGTTGATGTTTACATGAAAGCTTTCTGATATAGTGTAGATTCAAGTTTGCAAAAATCATGGCCTCCAGGGGTAGGTTGGGCCCATAATAGGGACTAAGGTTTTACATGCAAATATGTATGGAAAGTCTTCAGATATGGGCCAAGGTCACTCAGGTGAGCGATGTGGCCCATGGGCCTCTCGTATTTTTAAATTCCATAATTCATTTGAAAGTGTACATAATGTTATTTGGGATAAAATATCTTCGGATACTCCCGCATAATTCTCACGAATGTGCCAGGGTTCCACTCCCACATAATTCTCATCAATGTGCCAGGGGCCACTCCCACATAATTCTCACCGATGTGTCAGGGACCACTCCCACATAATTCTCACCGATGTGTCAGGGGCCACTCCCACATAATTCTCACCGATGTGTCAGGGGCCACTCCCACATAATTCTCACCAATGTGCCAGGGGCCACTCCCACATAATTTTCACCGATGTGTCAGGGGCCACTCCCACATAATTCTCACCGATGTGTCAGGGGCCACTCCCACATAATTCTCTCCGATGTGCCAGGCCCACACCCACATAATTCTCACCGATGTGCCAGGGGCCCATTGGACTGAATGTATTTTAGTATAATTATTATTTTATGTAAGGCATTAATAATTTATATATAAATACATAATATTAGTATATGTATAATAATATATATCAAATATTTGTTATTATTTTTCAAAGTCATAGAAATATCATATACAACGTTGATGTAGATATAGCAACAGTAGAATAACATAGAAATTACTCAAGGAATAATGTATAAACAATGTAGTCTTAAGTTGACCGTATAGTGATAATAAATATTTAAGGATAATACATGTACATGTATATAAATTGTAGACAGTCTGAAAGGATGATATAAGTCTCAATAGGAATGCACCACTACGTCATATTAAGTCCATTTGCATCCCTCTAAGACTGTCCTACTGGAAGATTGGTCTCTTCACAGTAGTCGTGGGACACCATGATTTTCAAAACATTTATGCTCTTTCATATTTGAGCTTAAGAAATGAAACTTCACATGAAAAGGCACCGTGATTACAAAAGTATTCCAAATCATGATTTAGTAAGATGAGGTTAAGGTCAGAATATGCATATCCTCGCTCATTTATGTATATCAAGAACATGTGGTGAATTTATGTCCCTGCTTCAATAAACTTTTTTTTATAATTGCATGCAAATTTTAGCTAATTCGAAAACATTCAGTTTTATGACATTAAAAAAATGCCCATAAATCTACCCCAACATTTCTGGAGACCTGAACCATCAAATATGTGGCACAACTGACAATCCTAGACAGATTGTTAATGCCACTGTGTTCTATCTGTTGTTCTATTGATGAGGGAATTCACATAGCTGCATCTCTCTGGGAAAAATAGGGATATACCAGAGGGCGCCAGATCCAACCCTTATATTTCCCGCGCACGAGTGAGGTCTGATACCGGTGTATTCTCGCATCACAGTCTCAAAATGTTCACAACATATTTTTCGAATTGACCGACAACCTAACATGGCTCAACAACAAACGAATTTTTATGAAGTTGCGTGAGTTTTCGGTTCGTATGAGGCTTTAATGGATGTTTGAAAGTATGTTTGGAGACAAGTGTAGTGAAAACCCCCAAACATGTAAGGGATATTTTGATATTAGAATTTTGAGAGGCGATGCAAGAATACAACGATCTAAAACCTCGCAGGAAAATTGTAAATTTTTTATAAGGGTGAACCTGTATATCTCTGGTATATTATCCCCCGAGAGCTATATAGTCCTGCAGCTAATTGATTGATTACACTGGTTGATTGAATATTAGTATACACCAGGGGCGGATACAGGGATTGCGGTTAGGAGGCGCAAATGTATGAGGCAGGGGATCTGGGGGCCACCTTAAAAGGGGCTGCATGGTTCACGATTTTTTTGAAGAAAAAAAAATCTTTCATTTTTTTATGTTAAACATTAAAAATATAAGGCATTTAATGTTGACAGCCAAACTTTTGATCTTCTGAAAGCAAGAATAAAAGCAATATTTTAGCCCTAATTCTGTGTTATGTAAACAAAGACTCGAATCTTTTTATGTATATAAACCAGTGACATATCAATTTTGTAATATAAGGCATCTTAATTTTGCATAGTCACAAATTTTAACTTTTAGATGACACATTTTACCCAAAAAATGCTTGAAATGTGATAAACTTAGAACTTTAGAAAATTTCATAAACAATAGACACCGCAATCTTTGTTTACAAAACAAATAATACACTCTCTAAAATGAGCTACTATATTTTGATCATAAAAAGTGAAAAACAAAATTAGGGAAAATCGTGAATCAGTCCCTTGAAGCCCCCAGTGGGTCCGGGGCGAAGCTCCTGGATTTTACAGATTTTATGGAGCTTGAAATGTCTCCTATGTAGTCATTTTTAAAGCGCTAGGCGTAGCTGCGCTTTATTGTCGCCAGTTGGATTTTGCTTTCGTCATCACGTTTCCGGTTTATCGCCACCTATAGGCAAATTTATGCATCACTGTAGTAAACAAGTCGTATTTAAGAGCCATTCTCTGTAACCACTTAAAAAACTTCGGCACGCATAGTCACCGATTTTCACGAAACTCACCTGAATGAAACATCTATATAACATATTCAAGAAAATATATTTAAAAATTAGATAGTGATCATGGTTGCTATGGAAACAGGTACAATTTTATCGTGAACGAGAAAGAACTTGTGCACGATTATGTTTTGACAGCGAAGGACAGAGATCGGTGTCTCAGAAGGACGATATTGCGTAACAACTTACACCGTCCCCGATCATATTTGTAAGTAGGTCGTGCAGGAATTTAGAGGATGCAACGGTGTAACATAGGCTTACCTTACTATTGCTAAACGACCAAGATATTCTTCAGAATCATCGTCAACACAGTCAAATTTGATTTCGTTATTTAGTTTCAAAAATAAGACTGAAAATAATGATCTTGGGGGGAGGGAAAAGATAAAAGGTACAAAATTATAGGTCTGCGCTTACGGAAGACAATGCCCCGGTTTCAAGTCTTCAAAACACCGCCTGGAATTTTACGAGGGCTGTTTACTGAAATACATATGGTTAGAACAAGTGTTAGATAAACATTGCCATTGTGTCAAGCATTAATGTAAAATGGTTTGCGGTCCACAGCACGCTACACACTATGAAAATTAATCGTGTTTTCAATTTGTTTGTACTTCAAACAAACAATTGACAATGATAGGCATATGGTACATGTATTTCCGAACGTACAAAGGATGAGGGAGGGGAAGGGGGCATGGTTTTACTGTCGTTGTTCCCTGTCTCCACATTTTGTTTTCGCTGAACGATCTTTTCATATAAAAAATACATTTAGTTTTTTTCGGCGAGATGCCTGTTCATTATTTCTAACAGCAGTTTGAACATTACCGTTTGAAAATTACTTTTGTAACCTTTAAGTGCCTAGCTTGGGATTCTCATTGAGCTTATACATTTACATGCTGTAAATATTATATATTTATTGCGAGTCACTTCTGTTACGTTTTCTCTCTCTCCCCCCCCCCCCCCCCCCATAATATAACTCCTACTCAAGCTGCGAATCTTATGCTTTTTTGCTAGGGTTATTTACATTTTCATATAAAGAACTGTTTTATAAAATTCAAACAATAGCAATGTGTATTATGTCTCATTCAGACAAATTGACGATTTTCCTTTGCAATATGAATATGAGCTTTTACACAAGGGTGTAATACACACATGTTGATGAGTACAGTGTTTAATGTACCTGTGTACAAACTCTTGGATTTTTTTTTTTTTTTTTAGATTTCCGTATAACAAATAATCACTACAATGCCTAAATGTAAATCCATGCATATATGTTAGTCTAATTTGTCATATTCGATTTAGTATATCCTCTTGCACTAACTTTCATGTTAAAAATGAGCTCTTTCCACTCTTGTTGATAACGCAGCATTCAGTTTCAAAGTTATTAATATTACACATGTATGATGAACATCTTTTTAAATAACTTCCTAAATTTTGTTTTCAGTTGTACATGTATTTATCTGACTTATTTAGATTCACATTCTCTCCAACCTGATTTTGAATTGAAATCAACTTCATTATTGATTACAAAAAATAATTCCACTTTCATGGTTTGATTGCTATATACAGATAATTATGCACTGGATTCTCTAGTACAAGTCATACAAATGCATGTTTATGTATGTATTTAAATGATTTCTGGTGAGGTGATGAAATGGATGTAAAGTGTTTCATAGACCTGCATTATTGATGTGTTCTGACATGAATATATGTGGCACTTGTTAGTTAGTGTCTGAGGTTATGTGTATTTTTCTTTTTTGTCCAGTTGTTTGTTTGTTTCTTTCTATCATTATTTGACATACATATATGTATCAAACTATTCATTTGTTTCATTTTAGTTGTATGTCTATTTCATACACTATTAAACTGAAACACAACAGAAAGTTAGCTGCATAATAACAATTGAACACTTTTTACCGAAAACTACCATTACAACTGTTTTCTGATTTTGTACCAAATTTTGACAAATTTCTCAAAAATATTCTTCTCTACAACATCAAACCTGTAAGGAAAAAAAATTGCATAATCATGTAGAGCATTTCATGATCCAGGGTGGGGGCCGGAGCGGATCGGATCAGAAACCCTTGACTTGGGAAGATGGGTGGGGTCAAACTAGATATAACGTGTTTATGTGTAAAATATTTGAATAACATAGCCTATAATGCTATTGATTGATTGTATCTTGTTTAACATTCCTCTCGATAATTTTTAATTCATATAGAGACATACTTCACCAAGACTGGTGAAGGGCTGCAAATTTAGGCCTTTGTTCGGCGCATACGGTCATTGAGCAGTGTTCTTTAGCGTGCCACGCCTACTGTGACACGGGCCATCCGTTTTTAAGGCCATCTCCGAGGACCCGTGATATTCACACCTGAGGCAGAGAGTTTGGCGATGGAACTGTCATTACCTGTTTTAACGACCTAGGTCTGTCACGGCCGGGATTCGAACCCCGACCGTCCGCATACAGGGCGAACACTTTACCACTAGACCACCGCAGCGGTGGTAATGCTATTGATACTAAATTCTGATTATAGATATTTAAAAAGAGCAGGTGTCCTTTACCAAAATTGTAAATTTCACGATCCAAGGACAGGGTTTTAGTTCTGGGTGGGACCAAAATTATTATAGTGACCATTGTTTTTAACAACATTATTTAAGGTATATATTTCAACATGTTGAAAAGTTTCAGGACATTGTTTCCAATCCATGTTTGTATTATTTATTTGTGCGAAAATAAAGAATAATGCATGAACTTTTTTCTTTACTGTTGTTCCTATTGAAGTCAGCTTAGCGCTTTTCAGTACTCTCAGTACTTTGATTACTATTTTCTGTCATCTTTAATAAGGTGAAAATGATAAAATTATGCTAAGAGGATGTTACACAGAAGCGGTAATATTACCTAATCGGAGCTTTGTGACGTAGAACTTACCTTCATTCCTATTTAAACTCTTATTACGTATTTGTCATTTACATACCTGTGGGATTCCCCAGTACTAAGGACAAGCCTCAAATATTTTATTATTATTAATTAAATTGTTTTAATTTTTCTGTATATTAGACACAATGTATAGGGTTACGAGTGCAACAAATATTTAATATTCTATAATGCTACCGTCTAAACGCTCTTATACTCGTATGTACCATCTGTACATAACTCTGACCACAAAACAAAATATGGGAAGTTTAATACGCATTGATAAAGTTCAACAAAATTTCAAGTACATGCTCCTGAAAACATTGATTACCATAGCAATTTTCTACTGGAATACATATTGTCTTATCCATTCAGAATGTTTGACAGTTATTTACCTTGTTTGACATATTCTCGTTAAAGCTGACATGAATTAATAAATGCGTACACCTTCCTCATCTTATCCGCCATATTTCTCTCAGGTAGTCTAATTTACTCTACCCGTATATACCCCAAATGTAATTGTCACACCTGAGTGATTTTTCTAGGTGGACTCGACCAGTGCACATCTCCGATAGTAATATATAGGGAATGAGAAACAAATGAAATAACATTTTAAAACATTATGCTTTGCTCAAAATTACAAAATATTGATTGTATACTAATGCAACATTCTGGAAGTTTAGATAAGTTAGACAAAAATGCAAAAAAAAAATAAAAAAAATAAGAGTTTTACTTTGACTACCTCAATAATTTTCCCCTACACTTCATTTTCGTCAATCGTTGGGGGTGGGATGGGGTGGTTAGAGTCCTCTACTATGAGTGCCTCATAATATCTTCATTTTCTTAATTGGTGGTGGTGTGTGTCTTCTACTATTATATCAGAACTTTCAAGCTGGGGTAAGTGGGGGAGGGGTTGTCACTCAATATATCTTTTATTTGCATTAAAAGATAAAAAAAAAAAAAAAAAAGATAAAAAAAAGGGATAGTTATTAAAGATGGGGGACAGACACTCTTGTCCTCTCCCCTTGATGTTTGATAACGACGCATAATATGATAAACTCGATTATTACATTTTGCATTAGTACAATTTGCGTCGAGTTCGACGCAGAATGTAATAACGCAAAATGGCATAGATATATAAGATCTATTGAGCGCCAAATGAGCATAAAATGAAGTAATTGAAAATTGAAAATAACATTGTTTAAAAATATGTTTAAATTTTTAATTATTACGTGCTCTAAATGAATCAAATAAATCTGCATTATCAATTAATAACAGCAATATTGAGTTACTAGAACTGTTCTCTTTTTATTGAATTAACGATATCATTTGTCTTAATAAGAGCACGATTATTACAAGATCATCGGTTCTCTCTCTCCCCCTCTATCGTCGTTCTCTCTCTCTCTCTCTCTCTCTCTCTCTCTCTCTCTCTCTCTCTCTCTCTCTCTCTCTCAATCTCAACCCATACACTCATACAGTGTTGTATATGCAAATTTACGTACCTTAATGATTTCCTGATTTATAAATCTGCAATACTCTGACCAGTAAATAATATGGTATAAGGATTCATGCACAATACTGTAAAATACAGGGTAAATATTATACTCTGATACTTCCCCTGATTGAAGAAAGCTGATCGGCACGGGCTAAGTGTGTCGCAGTCTGTACAATGGACAATGTTGTTTACTGTTGGAATGCAAATGGAGTTTATCGTTTTGTTTCATGGATTATGCAAATAAAGGGAGTTTTACTACTACTTAGAGTATTTTCGACAAGTGTACACGTACATCTGCGGTCCTTTACAGATATTACGATTAGGCCCAGGTAAACAGTCGTCCGCATTCGATGCGTTTTCATGGCGAGCATACATGCCATGTTTATAAGTACAGTAGTATTTATGTATTTGCATTTTACTTGAAGTAATTGTGAATGGTATAGATTGTATACATCTTGCTTATTCCATTTTATCAATAGATAATAGATGAAATATTTTTCCGCATTTTTGTATAGTTTTGACATATTTACTGCAAATGTACGCATGTTCATGTAAAGAAAAGGCATTCTATATTTATTTATCCAAATATATATATTTAGAATGATTTACTACTGTACGATATGTTTATTATAATTTTGAGCACTGCGCGGTGTTCCAAAACGTGATTTCATTTCTTCTTGATGTCCTATAAATTAGTATCGGAGATGTACGTGTTACCTGTCGAAGCTACCCGCACAGGTAAATCGAAGACACTGATGTGAAGTGAAGCGTAGCAAAGCTCGTCCCCTTATATACCATGCGAACCCTGATACATATAACAATAGATGGCGGATTAGTAGAGAAGTATGGCGGACATATAGAATTATACTATATTTATTAATTCATGTCAGCTTTAAGAGCCTTGACTTTTAAAACACAGGTATCACATGCTGTGTTCGGCGTGTTTGTTGCGACTCACATTTACAAACTAAACAGTGTCTAGGTTGGAATTTTATTTCAAACCCGGCACATTGTAAGTGTGTTTTAATTAAGAAAAAAATCTAGATGGAAAACGTAATATTGAAAAAAAATAAATTTTGTGTCCCTGAGGGATTCGAACCCGGTCGTTAAAAAAGGTGACTTCTTTACACTTTAAATTCTACGACCCTTCCCCCCCCCCCTTTTATTGATTAACATTTAAACAGATATCACAGACTAATCATCAGTTTCAATCACATTTAAAACACTTTGTATCTAAAATATGAACAATCATATTCCCTCTGTTTCTTTCAATAGAGGATTTCTATGTAAGAAAAACTTTAAACAGTTTCATTTTCTTTTCTAAAACAGTAAATTGATAATGGTTATATGAAATGTAATGTCTCAATGTATATCTACAAAGCCTTTCAATATCAATTTTCTTTTCACTTTGCAAAATAGTCTTCTTCTATAAATATAAAATCCGCATACTGATATAAAATAATTCACAAAAAATACATTCACTTTTTCGGTACTCTTATGTAATGCTGTCATGAATATTTCTTCAAAGTTTAATCTGTTAAAAACATCACTTTCACAATCTTTCAATAACGATTCAAGATGATATAAATAACAAAATTGTTCTTAAAACATTTTTGTTACGCAATCCTTTGTCTTTTTAGGCTGTTATACAGAAGAAAGTCCACATGTAGTGAAAAGGTTACCTGTAGGTGTCCAAGAAGTTGACAATTGCTGTCCATTATTTTTAAGAATGGACAGATACTGTCCGTTCTTAAAAATGATGGACAGTAATTTTCAACTTATTGGACAGTGCCAGGTAAACCCAATAACTTATTAGACGTCTACAGGTAGGCTGAAAATAAGAGAAGACAATACAGGGCCGTAAATTACATGGAGGCGGAGGAGGCAGCTGCCTCCTCCAACTTTTGAGCCAAAAAAAATTAAAATTTAAAGTTCATTAGAATTTATGTTGTTTCCAATAACTAAGAACATGATACCTCCCTTAAAAAGCATTCCAAATCTTTCTTTTAGAATGAGTTAGTCAAGTAACATCTTAGAAGGCCCTAGAATCAAGGATTTTGCACGAAACGTGTTCAGTGTGCACAAAATGTGCTCAGCGTCTGGGGGCCTGGGCGGCCCCCAGACTCCCGCCTAATTTCCTGCCTCCTCCAAATTGAAGGTTAATTTACGGCCCTGCAATACATTTGTCAAAGAGATACAAATTTAATTTTAAATTCCCTATAAGTAAGAATCAACACAGATACTGGAAAAATCACTGAAATATTTAAAAACGATATTTCCCTGTAGTAGAGTTCTCTGCTTCAACTCGTAAGATTCACAATTTTTAAATTCCATTGGCCATTACTATATCGCATCAAAACTTAAATTTGAAAGACATATTTCCATACTGTATTTGAATTTCGCTGGATTCAGAGGCACATTCCGAAATTTCTTCATAATGCTTTTTATGGTTTTTTTTATTAGCATATCCTAATTCTGAATTATTATTTTCGCTTTCATGAATAATTTCATTTTACGAGATAGGCATATTGGGTTCTTTTGGCTGGCGTTAACAGTCAAAAACATCTAAAACTTGCTGGCCAGTCGGACCAGTGAACTGTCTGAATTTACTGACCCATAGTAAAATTTACTGGCCCCCTAAATTTTCATATGTTTATCACATACATTATGGAATGCATTGTAAAATTGTACAATTAATTTACTGGAACTATGGTTATTGCTCGTATTCATATCAACCCTAAGACATCCTTTCTATCGATACCAGAAAAACAACACCGTACACGGTATTTTCTCTCTCTTCGACCACAAACAACAAGACTACAAATTCACGTATTTTTCACAAACATGAAAACAACCCGAGTGCACCTTAGGAAGTAGCCAGACTAGCCTTCTCTACCAACATCAAATGTAAACGATTTAATTTTATAAACTATAGAAATTGCATAAAATCAGAGATAACTGCAATTGACGAAGTTCATTTTTTAACTGAACAATGCAATAAAGCAGCAATTACCGGTGTGCGGTGCGATACAGAATGCGGCCATTTTTGTTGTTTCAACAAGTTGTTCGTTTAATATTCACGCGATCAACGTACACGTTATCTTGACAATTACAAGTATGGGTGGCAGGGGACAGTTTCTTTGGTTTTGAAACATGTGGATAGGGGGTATATACCAAAGTCAGATTTTGACAGACTAATGAAAAATCACATTTCTCTTTTATGTCAATACTTGTATTTCATATTAGTGCAGTTAATAAATTATGAACCTAAATTACATGTAATCTATAAATACTGGTGCTGGTGCACAAAACATGCTCTGAACAGGTTCCCCTTTTTTGCTTTGATTTTCCCTCATTTGGGCTAATCCGAACCACCCCCACACCATCACAGTACCAAACATGGGGATTTAGACATTGTGCACAATCAAGAACCCTATCTGCCCTTCTCAAAAATCTACCTCTCATATGGGGCCATCCACCTTCCCTCACAGCTACAGACCTTTTGCTAGACCCTGCATGTTTTCACCGGAATTTCTTCAGCAACTGACCACGTGTCTTAGTTTCGTATTTGCACCCATCTATATGCTAGGAATCATGGTGACACCTACATGTTGTATATCAACATTTTTATTAAGCACTCAGCTACATTTGAAATGCATCCTAAAATTATTGAATACATTTTAACACATGTAATATCACTTCAAATATGGGGTATTTCCATTTTTTTTTAAAAAGTTGACCGGGCCTATAGTGCGAAACTGTCCCCTGCTACCATAGTTGTCGTTCTTTACAAAATAAACAAACCATGATGCTTTTCAGATCAAAATTTGGCTCCATAACTTTCTCACTCTCCATCTCCAGAATATAACACTAATTCACTAAAATCCTTAAATGTTGATTATGCAATGAAAATGCTCTCCCCATCAGAGGAAGACATGTTGATATGGCTCAGTACTATAGAAAGAGTGAATATAAAACCTGCAGTAGAAGACTACTCACCTGACACTGTCCAATAAGTGAACAAAACAAACAGAATTCTACACAAGACTGGTTATATTGTCAGACTATTCAAAATAGCTCTATTCATAATTATCATTGTCAATGGGTTTACCCGAGTCTGTCCATTCTTAGAACAAAAGATATAATGTTTTAAGTAGAATATAAGCCTCAAACTGTCCATTCTGTGAGAGAAAGAACAGAATGGACAGTTTTTGGCTTATATCATTTACTTAAATTCAGCCAACTATTTACATTTGATAAATAAATGCATTACGTCCTCGCATTCTAGCATACAAATTGGACACATTTTACAATCAGACTTCCCTATCCTAAAAAGTTTCTCATATGTAAATATAATATTTTGAACATTTTTGTTTTGTATAACACCCATACCGTTTCCCATCGCTTTTCAATGGTTGATTTATCATTAATTCATATCGAGTTTATCTTGCCAATAAATATTTGACACCGGTTCTTATCCACTGAAGAACTTGGGTAGCATCGGAAAATTAACGTACAGGTGAAGTTGAAAATGATATCAGTGAAATCGTTTCGAATTTTTGAAATTTACCCCAAAATGCCCGTATGAAACAAAATTTCAAAGCGACAGTTTTTTAGAGGAAATCTCGAAGAACATGTTCATGCTATATTTATTTTGTTTCACGGAGGCAGTTTTTCTGAAATTCGGGGATACCCCTATATTTTAACGCTAAAAATCATAAAAATCGCTTATTGCTTGCAGATTATTTTGGCTAATTCTTGTTAATACACGTCTTTTAAACTTATTTTCAAAAATGTTTGAATCAAGACACAAGTTTCAATTGATTTTATCATATATTTGAATATCTTTATTTTATCGATGAGACGTGTAATACCTTCTTTTAAGGGTTTTTTTTTGGGGGGGGGATGTAAGTTCTCCCAATAAAAGTAATTCGATGAATCAAAATATTTTGACATTCATGCCTCCGGGAGTGGAAAAAAAATATTGTTTCTTTTATCGTTTACATTTTTCTAAACAAGAGACCACGATTTACCTTAAATTTGAAAACTTGGGGGGGGGGGGGGGGGGGTGCCCCTCTTAAATCCTCTACTGTATATATTGTTGATTATCATAACCAAAATCATCTTGACAAGCTAAATGTTTCTATTTTCATTGGAATCATTACCTCGCGAGGATGATCCAACATAAGACAGGTGGGAACATGAGATGGGGACTGAACGCCAAAACCGTTTCTAACGAGTTCTTTTTGGATTTTGTCAGATTGAGCAAAGACTAACGATAAGTTGTAGAATAAACAATAACAAATTTATTAATTAAATATAAAAAAAAATATGCACTCACTCCTTTCACTCTTAACACAAATTTACATGATTAAGTAATTGACAATATATGTAATGATATAAACTGTTTATTGAATCTGACAGGTGTTTCCGTTGGGGACCGCGCGTGTTTGCTGGCCTTGCAGTTTTAGCCTGGGAAAATGCTGATATTTCATTCATACTTGTAATTTGATAATGCCATGCCTTAGCACTCTAATATTCATTCTGAGTTTGCTTGTCTTACTATTAACATGTACATAGTGTAAATAAAGCATTCGTGAAACCGTAACGGCTCTGTAGTGCCTTTATTAAATACATGTATTACTAAGAAAACTACAACATGGTGTCAGAAGTAAAACTGGATTAATTATCGGATTAACAATGGCCCAAAGACTTCAGCCACCGAGTGCATTGACTTTGCATGGGAATTTAAAAGAAAATTGGAGACGTTTTCAACAGCAGTTTCAAATTTATTTGTCTGCGTCAGAAATAGGTAAAAAAGGCGAAGAAATCCAGGCCAACACCTTTTTGCACATCATAGGACCTGATGCGCTTGAAATATATAATACATTCACCTGGGCAGAGGCAGGGGATGAGAAAAAACTTGCCAAAATTATTGAGAAATTTACCGCATACTGCAATCCGAAGAAAAATGTGGCGTATGAACGACACATCTTTAACAGACGGAGTCAAAATCCCGGTGAGAAAATAGATGCATATGTGACGGAATTACGCATTCTAGCCAAATCGTGTGAATTTGGAGATTTACATGATTCCTTAATTCGCGACAGAATTGTCTGTGGAATCGCCAGTGACTCGGTAAGGAGGAGACTACTGAGGGAATGCGACCTCACATTGGATAAAACAATGGATATCTGCAGGGCGGCGGAAACATCTGACAACCAAATGAAAACATTTGTGGAATCAAAATCCACGGAACAAAAAATCGATGCAGTTCAGAAAAGAGGTGGGAAGAAATTTGGAGCAACAAATAAAACCGAAATAAAACATATCCAGAATTGTAAAAAAATGTGGAAAATCACATGCTTTGAAAAAATGCCCAGCTTACGGACAAACATGTCACGAATGCGGAAAACCGAATCACTACGCAAAAATGTGCCGATCTAAGAAGACAAAAAGCAAGAAAATTCATGGAGTTGACCCAGAATCAGATTCCGACAGTGAATTCGGAATAGAAACTGTAGAAGATACACATGACACCCGAAGAAAGTGGACTACGACACTGAAAGTAGAAAATACAAATGTAAAGTTCAAAATAGACACAGGTGCTCAGTGTAACATTATTCCAAAGAACATGTGCGATAAATTGGGAATAACGAAATTACAGCAGTCTAAAGCAAGACTTATATCATATACGGGCCACAAGTTAAAGATAGATGGCAAAATTCGGTGCACAGTACAGCACAAGAATAAATATTATGCGCTGCAGTTTTACGTTGTACCTGGAAAGGTGGATCCCATTATAGGATTAGCGTCATGTGAGGAAATGAACATCCTGAAACTTATTGAAACAGTAAGTGAATCTAAGACCGCAGAAGAAATTTTTCGAGATTTCTCAGATGTGTTTGAGGGCATAGGATGCATGAAAGGCAAACATCATATTCATATCGACAAAATTGTTCCACCAGTTGTTCATGCACCGAGAAAAGTATCCTTCAAAATGCGCGACAAATTAAAAGAAGAACTGGACAGAAT
Organism: Ostrea edulis; assembly: GCF_947568905.1. Lineage (NCBI taxonomy): Eukaryota > Metazoa > Mollusca > Bivalvia > Ostreida > Ostreidae > Ostrea > Ostrea edulis. Next base: position 6,227,007 of record NC_079172.1, on the reverse strand, counting down.
GGAATCATTAAACGTCATAGAAAAAGTCAACGAGCCCTCTGAATGGGTAAACTCATTGGTTATAGTAGAGAAACCAAACAGAGTGAGGATTTGTCTGGATCCCCGTGATCTTAACAAAGCTATTAAACGAGAACACTATCCTATGAAAACCGTAGATGACATCACACATCAGCTTGCAGGGGCCAAAGTATTCAGTACTTTGGACGCCTCCTCTGGATTCTGGGGTATAGTACTTGACCAGGAAAGTTCAAAGCTAACAACATTTAATACTCCGTTTGGGAGGTATCGCTACAAACGAATGCCATTTGGAATTTCATCTGCGCCAGAAGTATTCCAGAAAAGGATGTCTCAAATCTTTGAAAAAATTGAAGGATGTGATGTCATAATGGATGACATTCTTATATGGGGTAAATCTGTACAACAGCATAATGAAAGACTCGAGAGAGTTCTAAAGGCAGTGCGTCATGAGAAAATAAAATTGAACAAGAAGAAGTGTAAAATACAGATGAATGAAGTTAAATATATGGGTCACATTTTCGGAGAAGATGGACTAAAAACTTGTAATGACAGAATCAAAGCCATTAGTGAATTCCCAGAGCCTACAAATGTAAAAGAATTGCAGAGATTTTTGGGAATGGTAAATTACATAGGAAAATTTATTCAAAACCAAGCCACGATCACAGAGCCTTTGAGGGAGTTACTTGAAAAAACCGTTGCATGGCACTGGCATGAAAAACAACAACAAAGTTTTGATCAGCTGAAGTCCGTGCTCATCAGTGCTCCAGTACTAAAGTACTTTAATCCGGACGAAGACATCACACTCTCTGTAGACGCGTCATCAACAGGACTAGGAGCCTGCATTTTACAAAATGGACAGCCAGTTGCCTATGCTTCTAGATCATTAAACAAATCGGAACGAAATTACGCACAGATAGAAAAGGAACTGCTAGCAATTGTGTTCGCTTGCAAGAAATTTCACCAATACATCTATGGACAAAACATCCATGTAGAATCTGACCACAAACCCCTTGAGAGTTTGTTCAAGAAAACATTGTCATCGGCGCCACCGCGCATTCAACGTATGATGATTAAAGTACAGCCGTACGACCTGAATGTCAAATACAAACCAGGGAAATATCTGTACATAGCGGATACCTTAAGCCGTGCGACTGAGTCAGAATCAAGTCAAAGTGACAAGGATGAATTTGAAGTGTTTGCTGTTCGTTACTTGCCGATATCGGACGAAAAGGTAAACGAATTGGCGATAGAGTCTGCAAAAGATAAAGAAATAAATGCCTTACAAAAAATAATTCTTGAAGGCTGGCCAGATGATATTACAGAGTGCAACTATTTCGTTAAGAAATACTGGAATTTTAGAGAGGAACTCAGTCTTTACAACGGGATTGTCACAAAGGGTCGTAGACTAATTATACCCTCGAAACTCAGAAGCGACATCCTGAATCAATTGCATTATGGACATATGGGAGCCGAAAAATGCAAACGTCGAGCCAGAGAAGTTGTGTTTTGGGTAGGAATTAATTCGGACATAGATAAGAAAGTTGCAGAGTGCAGAGTGTGCAATAAATACCAAAGGAGACAACCCAAACAACCTCTAAAACCTCATCCAGTACCACTTAGGCCATGGCAGAAACTTGGACTCGACTTGTTTGAGCTAAACAGAAAATCGTTTCTTACTGTTGTGGACTACTTTTCAAAATTCTTTGAAATATGTGAACTGCAGAGCACAACCAGCTCCAGTATCATCAAAAAATTAAAACCAATATTTGCTCGCCACGGGATACCCGAGGAACTGATCAGCGACAATGCACCGAATCTCGTCAGTGACGAATTCAGGAAATTTGCTACTGAATATGGATTCAAGCACACAACATCGTCCCCACATTACCCACAGAGTAATGGCATGGCGGAGCGTACAGTCCAAACTGTAAAAAACCTCCTGAAAAAATCAAATGAAGCTCAAACGGATCCAAACCTCGCATTATTAGAAATACGTAACACACCGATCGACGGGGTAGGAACTCCTACTCAACTTCTGTTCGGACGCAGGACGAGATCCATATTACCGACGCACGAGGCATTACTGAAACCACATATCAAGACCCGTAAAATTCGGACTGCTCTTGTCAACAAGCAGAATCAACAAAAAATTTATTATGACCGTGATGCACGCGAACTACCCAATCTGAAAGTGGGAGACAACGTTAACATTCAATCAGAAAATAAACCATGGAAGGAAGGAGTAATTGTACAGAAATGTCCGGAACCACGATCATATGTCGTAGAATCCGAAGGAGTTGAATACCGTAGAAATCAAAGACATCTGATGAAAAACAGCGAAACTGACAAATCTGGGGAAGGAAATAACACCGAGATCGAAAGCGATAACGCTGCAGTGAATGACAATGCGCAGAACGATATCGAGCACGTGCAGAAAACGCGCAGTGGCAGAACAATAAAGGTGCCTGAAAAATTCTCAGACTTTGTAATGTAAAAAACTTTATGGTGTATCAGACTCATATATATATAGGATTTATATGATTATATATTCAATGTATTCCTGTGTAATCATTGATATATTATCTTGTAAGAGGTTGTGGTAAAGACAACACTCCAACGGTAGGTTATGTGCTTGAACCTCTTACCTCAAATTATTTCAGAAAAAAATAATTGTAAAATTAATTGTGTTTGCTAAGGCATATATTTGTTTACCGTAAATTCTAATCTCAAAGGGAAGGTGTAATGATATAAACTGTTTATTGAATCTGACAGGTGTTTCCGTTGGGGACCGCGCGTGTTTGCTGGCCTTGCAGTTTTAGCCTGGGAAAATGCTGATATTTCATTCATACTTGTAATTTGATAATGCCATGCCTTAGCACTCTAATATTCATTCTGAGTTTGCTTGTCTTACTATTAACATGTACATAGTGTAAATAAAGCATTCGTGAAACCGTAACGGCTCTGTAGTGCCTTTATTAAATACATGTATTACTAAGAAAACTACAACAATATAGATATCTGATACGTTGTAAACAGTTCTTTTAAAAAGTTCGATAGTACGTATCAGATGTAAAGCAAATGTACAAGTATTAACTTTTCAAGTTAAAACAATATTCAAAAGTAGTATAATTTAGAAAAAGTTCCAAATATTCAATTCTCCTTTTCTGTAATATAATATTCTTTGTTTTTATTTCTAAATTTCGAGGCACTTTAATTTCATAATGTAACTAATCTGCACTCTGAAGACACTGTTCCGGTTTCCCGCCAACTTGCAATAAGCACGCCCAGAACGGAAAACAATCCACCACCATGCAAGCCTTGCACGAGGTATCGTCAACTCTACGGATCTACACCACGCCCTTCCATATTGTAGCACAATATCCGCATGGACCTCCGTATATCCGAATCCCACAACTCTCTGCCTGCCCTCGGAATGAAAGTGGTTTTTCTAAACACCCATGTACGCACGGCTAGGAAAAAGATGTGCCCTCCGAACAAACTCCTATTTCAGTAGTTATATTTCTCCAAATGTCCTACATAAAATCTGACAGGAAAATAAATATCCCCTGAACTTCTAGGACCTGTCAACGTGGCACCCAGCTGATGTCGTTACCGTGCCATATCTAATTTACAGCCAGCCAAACCGGTCTCTTTTATACTAGCAACTAAAAATAACTCACACCCGACTCACTCTTACGATAACCCATTCGCATCAAAAACAAAACAAACGAAAAATACAAAACACTAAATCAGCAAAACTGAATCAACTTCATTACACCGTTATTATATATTCTTATAGTGTGTCTCGAAGGCTTGAATTGGTTGAGGTTTTAAGAAAATCACTACCATATATAAACTGAAACTTCCATAGTATAGTGCGCGAGCTTCTAGGTGTTAATTTATAGCTAATGACAGATAAATACGACATTTAACCAGTCACGTTGTGGAAAAGAAAACGATAATCTATTCAGTCTAACGAAGTTTTACAAGAAAATAGATGCACAAATTCAGAGATGATGATGGTCAATTCCTCAGACTTCAATTCAACATCCGAGGACGATGTTTATTCCTTACCGGATACATTTCGAATCATATTAGTCGGGTTATACATCGTGATTCTTCTTCTCTCCGTGGTTGGAAACAGCCTCATTATCAAATGCTGTCTTCTTACCAAGAAACGAAAGAAAGTGAGTGCACTGTTTGTATGTAGTTTCGCGATTAGCAATATAACAATTTCCCTCCTGTGCACGCCTTTCACGGTGGTCAGCAACATTGTATTTTACTATTGGGCATTTCCTGGATGGTTGTGTCCAGTTACGTCCTACATTCAGCTAGTTGTGATCATCCAGAGGGTCTGTTCTTTAGTAGCGCTAACTCTTCATCGTCATCGATCCATCGTGTATTTTTCAGCCAAAAAACTAACAAAACGAAATGGAGCTATCATTACAATTCTTCTATGGATATTCTCTGCTATTTTTGCTTTACCTGCGGTGCTACAGAGCAAGGTCATATTTCTGGACGAGTTCACGCCTGGCGGCTACGGAGTTTGCGCTGAGGATTGGAGTGCTCCTTACATGAGAAAGAGCTACACCATTGCTATCGCCTTAGTTCAGTACGGGATTCCATTGGTCATCTTGACCGTTACTCACACCCGTGTCCTCACGACTGTATTTCGTCGAAAGGTTCCAGGAGAACAAAATCAAACGAGAGACAGAATGCTGAAACGATCGAAGAGAAAGGTACGACTACGTTTTAACAACTCAATATTCAATCAATTCTTCCGTTTCATCTTGCGGAATAATTTCAGCAAGACGTACATCTTTTATCATTTGCAAGTACTTAGTACATCCTTCCCCCCCTGTATGTTTACAGATTTTTATTGGTTTACGAGTTTGACAAGTACGCATCTCTATGGCTACTTAGATATGTTTCTTTTCTTTTTTTCGCAGACGCTAGTCTTCTTAATCCTCGTCGTCATCGCCTATGCTATATTATGGTTACCACTACAGGTGATTACGATAGTCGGAGACCACTATCCCGCTATCTATGATCACTCGTTTGCCCACATGCTCTGGATCTTCTGTCATTGGTTCGCTCTTTGTGACACGTGCACATATCCGCTCCTCGTTCTCTACAAACGCCGGAAGAAAGAGACGTCCTTTTGGAAACTCATCTGTGGAGAGATTAGTGAGATGCGAAGGAATTCAAATGAGAGTTTTCGAATTGATAGTAAAAGCAAACACTTCGTTTTGAAATCACAAAAATCATTTTCTGACATTGCATTAAATGAAATTTCGACAGGTTTCAATCGTGATTAACGAGTAAGTAAGAAGATATACCAGTGCCACAATTATATTTTAACAATTCTACTTTAACATTTTTATTCTCTAATTTTATTTTAACAATCTTATTTTAACATTTTTGTGTATGTTTATAGTCTTTATTCTGTATTATTATCCTTCAGAATAATACAGTCAATTTCATTGGTCAAGGGCTGGTCACGTGGAGGGAGACAATTCGTGATGTCTCCCTCACGCGCAGGGTGACAAATGTGCTGTCTCCCTCTAGAAGATAAATTTTAATGGCACAAGGGAGAAAGTGATAACTTCAGTGTGAACAGTAACGGTCACAAATAACAAATGAGAAGAAAAATATTCCCATTCGAATGCAATTTTGCATTTCACTTGATGTTTACGTTTTTGTTTTGAAATACGTTACGAAATGTTTACGTTTGACGTTTTGTTTTTGCGTCATTCTACTGTGACGTAACAATTGAAAGCTTTCTCTCGTTTAACTTTCTCTAATCTCAGTGTTTTGCTTTACATCTAATAAATGTATGACAATCACATTGTCACAATTTGAGTTTGTGTTATTATGCTTGTTATGGCATTCCATAGTTTGTTCTCACCATATAATCGTTACGGATAGCTGGTCACGGCTCAGACCGGTTTGTAAATGCTTACGTGTAAGTTCTGACCAAGTCGTGGAAGTGGGAAGGTGTGTCCGCCCAATGTGTGAAAATGATAGACCTGTGTGGTCGAGAGTTTTACCTGTGTGGTTTACTGGGCCTGCATTGTATTGTTGTCAAACTCGCTGTGATTAGTTTGACAATATGTAAACAAACAAGTATACTAGAACGTATAGATATACACAAGTTAATGCATAGCATTAATACATTAGTAACAACATACAACAAAGTATAGTTACCTAAGCAGGCATCATATGAACACACAACATATAAAGCAGCACGTCAAGGTAGGAGTAGGGTATGCACAAGACTCCCGCGCTCCAGGAATTGGTAGTATATATATATATCTCCCTACGTCACAGGTCACCGGAAGTGACCCGAGACGAGTTGTAATATCTAACCCGACTACACTCCTCCCCATTTTATAAAACAAGACTAGAGCACTCTCTCACCTAGTTAGCTGTACACTAACCGATATGCTATAAAACCCTGAATATAGACTTAACTCTATGATTATGGATGTTGCCTACCACAGGCTCTATAAACCAGCACGGACCATGGATGATATTCCTTCCAAATCATGCCGTCAGTTCCTTAAGCTCAAATTTACAAACAAAGGAATAGATGCCGTCAACATAAGCAATAAGCAACATTCTTCGTCATAAAAGGGTTCAGTCGTGTATTCCAACTTATTTCAAGTTCAAGTCTACACCCTGTATTTCCTACAGCTATACTTCTACTATTGCATCCAAACTTTTTAATTATAAACAAACTTTGCAGTGCTTAGATATAGACCATCTTATACGTAATCCACCAACATGTTCTTGTTCTTCATCTTCTTTCAACTACAGTCCAGCTGGACATGTCATTACTGGTGATGTTGATATAGTTGAAAATGAGGACCTCAAATCACTTATTCTTAAAGGTCCTAAATACAGAGAACCTCGGTCTTTTAATTGGCGACAGAACTTCATCTCTATTATGAGATCTGTCGAAGATTATGCCAGACGATGGGCTAAATATGAAAAAGAAGAACTTGATACATTGTCAGAATGGGTTAAAAGCATAAGAGGGATATTAAAATCCCGCATTAGACACATGAAAACAAAAGTACGTACCATCTATCCTTCTGTGTTTAGTAAACCAGAAGTGATAAAAGAATTAGATAGGTTACATGAGGAGTATGTTTTGGTTCCAGCTGACTATAAGACTCTCTTATGAGTAGCCATGAAATATAAGGTGATTCCACCCGAGGGTTGCAAAAAAGCCGTGAAACCCGAGGCTTTGCCGAGGGTTTTACCGCTTTTTTTGCAACTCCGAGGGTGGAATCACCTTAATATTTCATGGCAACTCATAAGAGAGTATTTTTCTCTTATATTTCTAGAGTTTTCTGTTTTCCTTGTGCCTAGCGACGCCATTTTGAGAAATTCCCAATTAATTTTTCGCTGAACATTAAAAATAACACCAGAATCGAATTCTACGACCCTCATTTTGACAACTACGTTGCCGACAAAAAATCGGCCGACGAGTGTATAAGTGAATTGTATTAGAGTTATTCCTCTTTGAATAAATCAATAATCAGGGTGATGCGTGACGTAACTCGACAGTCCATCAGCGCGAAACATTTTGACAGACCTTAGCTGCAGAACTGTAGCGGCTACCTAACATGGCTACGTCAACAAACAAATTCATTTGAAGCTGGGAGTTTTCTGGTCGTATGAGACTTTAATGAATATTACAACTATAGTAGGAAAATATGTTAAGAATTTTTTGCTATTTTAAAAATTTATGAGACAGCAACACAAGAATACAACGATATCAGGTCTCAACCGTGCGCAGCTTTTTGTGCGCCGTAAATCGAAGGTTTTTATTAGGGGTGGAACTGTAGCTCTCTGTTCCGTCAAAATATTTTTTCTGAGAGCTACAGTTCTGCAGCTAGACAGACCTAATCAGAATATGAATCCACAACTGCACGTTTTTTTTCTTAGAGGAGCATTGATATTAATTGAGCAGTTATTTAATGACGAGTGTGTGAAGAGAGATTCCAAGTGGTTTTTGTTGGTGGATATATGGACATGGCTAGACTTTCGTTTTCCACGCGTGCAAGAACTCGAGTCTCATGGACATTGAAGGCACTTATTTCACCTGAGACACGGACAGTAGACGTTGACAGAGTGAATGTGGAGGTAGGCCTAGAAGTAATAGACCGTGTGGGCTGGGTTTCTGTGAACTGGCATAGGGCCTAATGCACAGGATGACATAGGTGTATGAGGAATTTGTGACTATTGTTGAGTGTGCGGTAATTGTCCAAGGAATGTGTATTTTTGTGTCCGGTCACATACACCTGGAGATTATCAGGGACATTACAATATGTCATTATTTGTACAAGACGTTAGTGTTCGTCAATGGAGGCGAGGTAAGTTTCAAGCTAGTTGTGTATTGATTATGACGTCACGGGATATGTAAGATAAACGTCACGTGATATGAAAGATAGAAATATCTTACATACCTTTCTTTCATAGAATATCTGTATCTTACATACGTAGATATGAGAGAAAAAGCTAGTAACAACATTGTCTTTGTTTGTAAGGCTCATTATTACAACTGTATTTTAAACGAACTTGGCATTAATTCCACTTTTGGTAATCATACTTATACTCCAACTGCCCTTTCAAAAGACGAAATTCTTCAAAACCATGCTTCAGTTTTAGACACATTTAATATTCCAGTCAATGGGTCGAATGAATATGAGTTACCGTACCTATACTGGATTCCTAAACTACATAAAAACCCTTACAAACAAGATACATTGCTGGATCCAGTAAGTGCTCTACCAAGCCCCTACATGTATCTTTGCTCCTCACGAAAATGTTAACAGCTGTGAAGGAGAAACTTCAAACTTACTGTGCGACTACATATGCCAGAAGTGGTGTTAATCAAATGTGGATTCTAAAAAATTCTAAAGAACTTTTAGTAAACTTGAAATCACAGAATTTTTCCCAAATCAATAGCATTAAAACCTATGACTTTTCAACACTATACACGACCATTCCTCACGATAAATTAAAGACTAGACTTTTTGACATCATAGACAGTTGCTTCTTCAACAAAAACGGAAATATTCATATCTAGTGATCAGTCATTCAAAAACTTACTTTGTTAAACACCACTCTGATTCCACGCACAAGTACTCTGAAGTTGAAATAAAAAATATGCTAGAGTTCCTCATTGACAATATCTTCGTGGTCTTTGGTGATCAGGTCTTCCAACAGTCTGTTGGAATTCCCATGGGCACGAATTGTGCTCCTTTGTTAGCTGACCTGTTTTTATATTCATATGAAGCAGAATTTATTCAAAAACTTCTACGTGAGAAGAAAAAATCTCTCGCTGTGACCTTCAATTCGACTTTTAGATATATCGATGACGTTTTGTCTATTAACAATGATAGCTTTCATTCATATGTCGATTTGATATATCCCTGTGAGTTCGAAATAAAGGACACCACAGAGTCGTCCACTTCTGCTTCATACTTAGATATTTTATTGAAAGTAGACATTAATGGCAAACTAACAACTCAACTGTATGACAAACGGGATGATTTCAGCTTCTCCATCGTCAACTTCCCACATTTATGTAGCAATATTCCATTATCACCTGCATATGGTGTTTATATATCTCAACTGATTCGATATGCAACAGCTTGTTCTGCGTATAGTCAGTTTTTAAATCGAGGTAAGCTACTGACAAACAGGTTGATGGTGCAGGGATTTCGACGGTCTCGATTGAAGTCAGCATTTCGCAAATTCTATGGTCGTTATAACGATCTAGTTCGTCAATAAAACCTCGCATTGGGTCAAATGCTGTCTGACGTGTTTCATACCGATTGTTAAGCCGTTCTTGGCACACTGATTTTGACTGCGGATAACTCCGTTTACCTGATCAGGATATGGGGCTCACGGCGGGTGTGACCGGTTAACAGGGGATGCTTACTCCTCCTAGGCACCTGATCCCACCTCTGGTGTGTCCAGGGGTCCGTGTTTGCCCAACTATCTATTTTGTATTGCTTGTAGGAGTTATGAGATTGATCACTGTTCGTTATCTTCACCTTGCATCATCTGTAGCGAGAAGATCGAGAAGATCATGCTCGTCCACATCGCTGATATTCATCTGAGACTGTTGTCGCTTGCGGCATACTGATTTCCAGTGTCCAGTCAGTTTACAGTACCGGCATGTATTTTTCAGAGCTGGGCATTTGTTGTTCGGATGGTTCGTACTAGGGTCCAAACCACACCTGTTACACATAGGTTTAGAATTCTGTTGTTTTGGAACACTAGTTTTCCGCTTTGATGTCTGTCGCACTGTTTTCTTGTTGTGCTGTGGTCTAGAGGTTTTGATACTGGATACTGCCTGAGCCTCTGAGCATTCAGCTCCTTGGAACATTTTTAGCTGTTTTTGAGAGAGTTCATATTGTCTGCCTATTTGTAGGGTTTTGGCGACTGTTAGGTCATGTCCTTGGTCGAGTAAGCGTTCTCGGACCTTCGTGTGCGCAACGCCTGCGATAATCGCGTCGACAAGAATGTCGTCTGTATCTGCGTACTCACAATCCATAAGAATCAGTCTCAAATCTTTCACAAAATTGTCAAAGGACTCACCGTCTGTTTGTTTTCTCTGTTTCACGCGAAATCTTGCGGCTCTCTTATTCTTCCGGGGTCTTACGTAATCCTCAAACTTTTTCAAGATTATCTCTGGATCATCTTGTTCCCCTTCATCCCAGGTAAGTGTTTTGTAGACTTCCCGTCCGTGTTTCCCTAGCCACATTCCGAGCCAACCCGCCTTGTCCTTTTTGTCAGCTTTACACAAGGGACCTTTGTAAACAAATTCCACATGCTGTCTGAATCTAAGATATTCGTTATAAATATCGGGACTGTCCCAGTCCATGGACTGTTGCTCGAAATTAAGAACAGACATGGTTTATTCTGATACCATGTGCTATACGACAATACAAGATGGATGCCTATATTTTAATACTAATAATACGTACATCGAACCCGATGCATAACAACATAATACACTACAATGTCTAAAGGTGTACCACGCCATCAGTATTCTGTATATAACTTATCTAAATTACAGTGTTATTTTTAACAAAAATATATCAACAGTTTATTTTAAATGCAAAAAAGTTCATTCGTTAGTCTCTTAATTAGCTGCAGAACTGTAGCTCTCTGAAAAAATATTTTGACGGAACAGAGAGCTACAGATCCACCCCTTATAAAAACCTTTCGATTTACGGCGCACAAAAAGCTGCGCACAGTTGAGGCCTTATATCCTTGTATTCTTGTGTTGCTGTCTCATAAATTTAATATCAAAATTTTTTTAAACATATTTTCCTACTATACTTGTGTCCAAATATACCTTCAAATATTTATTAAAGCCCCATACGATCCGAAAACTTCCAGCTTTAAATGATTTCGTTTGTTGACGTAGCTTATTATCGGTTATTCATAAAATTATTTTGCACCATTACGGAGATCCTATGGAATTGTAGCCCTATCCCGAAAACGTCAGAATAAAAAACAAGAGACCCATGGGCCACATCGCTCACCTGAGTCACCTTGGTCCATATCAGAAGACTTTCCATATCTATTTGCATGTAAAACCGTAGTCCCTATTATGTCCCCAACCTACCTCTGGAGGCCATGGTTTTTGCAAACTTGAATCTACACTATGTCAGAAAGCTTTCATGTAAATGTGAACTTCTTTGGCCCAATGGTTCTTGAGAAGATTTTTCCTATATATTTGTATGTAAAAATTTGATACCCCCTTGTGGTCCCATCCTACCCCCAGGGGCTATGATTTGAACAAACTTGAATTTGCACTATGTCAGAAAGCTTTCATGTAAATATCAGCTTTTCTGGCTCAGTGGTTCTTGAGAAGAAGATTTTAAAAGATTTTTCCTATATATTTGTATGTAAAGCTTTGATCCCCTATTGTGGCCCCATCCGACCCCTGGGGGCCATGATTTTAACAATTTAGAATCTGCACTACCTAATAAAGCTTATCTATAAATTTCATCTTTTCTGGCCCAGTGGTTCTTGAGAAGAAGATTTTTTAATGACCCTACTCTATTTTTACCTTTTCTTGATTATCTCCCCTTGGAAGGTGGCCTGGCCCTTTATTTTAATAATTTAGAATTCCCTTTACCTAAGGATGCTTTGTGCCAACTTTGGTTGAAATTGGCCCAGTGGTTTTTGAGAAGAAGTCAAAAATGTTAAAAGTTTACAGACGGACAGACAGACAGACGGACGGACGCCGGAATACGGGTGATCAGAAAAGCTCACTTGAGCTTTTAGCTCAGGTGAGCTAAAAATCGGATAGGGCTACATAATTGCAGCTAGGCTAAATGACACCAGCTACTTAGAGAATGAAAACGTTCCTCTTCAAACTAATGTTGGGGCGTTTTTTGTCTTCGAACGAAAACACGAAAGGTCTTGTTGTCCTCCTGTCTGAAGAGATCTTTCTCACCGGGGAAACAATTGTTACCGCTAAGACTTTTAGGGTGCAGATGATGTGAAATGTAATGATATGTAGATTTATCTGCATGATTAAAGGCGTTACATGAAAATAGTTCTACATGTCATTCACTGTTCTCGATAATCTGTGCATCTGTTGTCATGTTATCATCTGATGTACGATAAAAGATCAAGTGCAACTTATATCTACAGTGTATTCATATTTACATTTCTGAGGTTTTGTCATCGATATCTTTACCAACCTATCTGTAAGTAAATTAATTGCGATATTTTCATGTTTTATGATATACAGTGTGTAGGTTTCGCGATAGGGATATATGTTAAAGACAGGAGCACAATGTAAAGTAGTTTGTATACCTGCATAAATAAAGGATATTATTCACAGACACTTGTTTCTGTATATAAGTTATGACGTCTGTATACTGATATCATTATTAGTCTACAGACGTCATAACTTATATACGTCATTAGTATACAGAGGTCATAACTTATACATCATTAGTATACAGACGTCATAACTTAGATACATCATTAGTATACATACGTCATAACTTATACATCATTAGTATACAGACGTCATAACTTATATACGTCATTAGTATACAGAGGTCATAACTTATACATCATTAGTATACATACGTCATAACTTAGATACATCATTAGTATACAGACGTCATAACTTATACATCATTAGTATACATACGTCATAACTTATACATCATTAGTATACAGACGTCATAACTTAGATACATCATTAGTATACATACGTCATGGCTTATACATTATACAGAACCAAGTGCCTATGATATTAATTTATTATCATAATTACCAAATGAAATGATTTCTCTATTGATGTGAACGATGAGTGTATAAATCTTGAAAAATATAGCATGACTACTTTAACGACTGGGAATTCTCCAACAGAAATGGAAATATAACGTGAATATAAGAAATAAAATTTCATTTTTGAAAGTACACGAGGGTATGAACAGCAACGCGTCACGTGGGTTTTTCAACGGGGTCACTATTTAATGTTACACCGCACACTTTTCATGATGCGCTAACGCAGTTCATGAAAACCGTCGCGGTTCTTACCCTCATAGATGTTGCATTAAATAATAATAGCATATATAAAAAATGGAATTCATTTCTAGATTAAGTTTCAAATTGATATGTCAATATTTGAGGCATTTTAATTTGAGGAGGAGGAACACATGCAGGAAAGTGTCAGACTAATCACTTTGAACTTGCTAGCGCTATTTCCAAGACATGGATGTGCGTAGGTAGTTTTGTCTATCGACTGCATTAAACAGGTGTGGATGCAAACGTGCCAATCTGTAGGGTATGAACCTTTGCAGATGCAAAATTCAGAACAAAGACAAATGATTACAAAACAGAAAATTCGAGTTTTTGAGGGTAAGAGCTTAATTTCATGACTAAAAGTATTTGTATATTGCACTGTTGTATTGATAATAGATATCATTACTCATGCAGTTATTTTGTCTTTTAAACCACATTAAGAGAAAATGTCCGGATTTTGAAACGCAATTTTGACCTACTTAAAGCCATTTTCATGAAAGCCAGCATGTTTTATCAGATTTTAGCAAACTCGAATTACACCGTGTACAATGCCACATGCGGGGACCGTGATCGGTGTAGCGCGGGGATGTGAATTCGAAGCGAAGAAAGTAGGTCAATAAGTATTCAAAGGCTGATTGTGTTTAATCAAAATGAAGTTAGATAGCCATAAGTATTGCACGGAAGACAATGGTTATTGACAAGCTAGCACTAGCAATTGGGGAGTCTAGAACACTTTGGAAATACTCAAACACTTCGACAATATACAAGTAGGGTAGGCGCCGAGTATATTTTTCGGTGTATTTAATGAGAAATCTTCATTCCTACAGCACAAAGTCCCAAGTTTTTTGACCAGAAACCTTTTCTTTGAATGGGAACTCAATATTCGACTGACGAAACCAACACAAAATCATGTATGCCGAGTATTTGACTGAACACCCCATGTGGCGTAGGGGAGGGGGTGGTGGTGGTGAAAAGCTTGTGGCGCAGGGGGACCGAGAATCCTTCTAACGTAAGCTAAGTTTCTTACTAAAATTCACATCTTCAGCACAGTAAATATTGTTTTTATTCAAAATCATATGGAAAATTCTCAGATCATTTTGTTCAAATGGAACCCAAGTACAGTGCACGATTGACGGTTATCTTTCTGTTTAAACTTATCAGCGTTTTGCAGAGTAAATTTGATAGCATGTAGAGGAAATGATGGAATCCCAACCAACCCAGCATATATACGATTTATGCGGGAAATATTAATCACATGCAGTGTACAGCGCAAGTTATTTCTCCTGAATACAGGTGGCGCATAATACGTTGCGGTCCTATTCTCTACTCCGAGTTCCCTACGCTACCAGCACTAGACATCTGTCAACGACTTTTCACAGAAATCTTGTAAAAGTTTTAATATCCAACATTTATGTTTTGGACTAAATATTTAGTCATATTATGAAATGCTTTTGGTGTAATTAAATTGGTGCTTACTGTACATTTTTTAAAATCGCAGTTTTCTGATCCAAATTTGGAACTACTTCGTAATATGCATATGAATGCAAGGTGAAGATAACGAACAGTGATCAATCTTAAAAATCCTATAAGCAATACAAAATAGTTAGTTGGGCAAACACGGACCCCTTGACACACCAGAGGTGGGATCAGGTGCCTAGGAGGAGTAAGCATCCCCTGTTGACCGGTCACACTCGCCGTGAGCCCTATATCCTGATAAGGTAAACGGAGTTATCCGCAGTCAAATCAGTGTGCCAAGAACGGCCTAACAATCGGTGTGAAACACACCAGACAGGATAGGTTGTATTGATAAATTAGATCGTTATAACGACCGTAGAATTTGCGAAATGCTGACTTCAACCGAGACTGTTGAAATCCCTGTACCATCAACTTGTTTGTCAGTAGCTTACCTCGATTTAAAAACTGACTATACGCAGAACAAGCTCTTGCATATCGAATCAGTTGAGATATATAAACACCATATGCAGGTGATAATGGAATATTGCTATATAAATATGGGAAGTTGACGATGGAGAAGCTGAAATCATCCCGTTTGTCATACAGTTGAGTTGTCAGTTTGCCGTTAATGTCTACTTTCAATAAAATATCTAAGTATGAAGCAGAAGTGGACGACTCTGTGGTGTCCTTTATTTCGAGCTCACAGGCTGAGAGATATATCAAATCGACATATGAATGAAAGTTATTATTGTTAATAGACAAAATGTCATCGATATATACCTAAATGTCGAATTGAAGGCCGCAGCGAGAGATTTTTTGTAGGTCATTCACGTGGTAGAGATTTAACGTGAACATGTAATCAAAAGTAAGAAAGGATGTAAAACATTCATTAAAACTTGCAAAATGAGAGGCAAACAGCTTAATGTTAAAAAGCCTGATATATCAGCTGTTGCCAGAACCTTTAAAAGGAAAGGAAACGCGAATGGCTGTTTATATCATGTGATTATATTGTCACGTGATTTCAAGCGTTGACAGAGAGGTAACAAACTTCCGCCAGAGGTCGTTTTAGACACAAACTAACGTAGGTGACGTAATGAGGCCTCGACGGGGAGTTTGAGAGAGGTAAGGGAAGCTTGCGTAACGCGCCCTCTGGTGAGAGAATACTTGCGGTCCGGGCTAAAACGAACTCTGGCAGAGTTTGGTTGCGGTCCAGCATCATGTAATTACTGACAAATGATATTGATGTACAATACTTTATTCATTTATTATATTTGTGTCCCTTGTGTGATTTTTCGCAGTGCTCAACAATTTTTATATCAGGGTTAAGGATATCTTCAGAATATCATCAATTCTTCATTATTACTTTTCAGAAATTACATGTGCAAACAAAGCATGTAATCATTATCTTGTAATCATTTCACACTGTGGACAAAAATATTAGGTATCAATGACCGGAACATGTTAATCATATTGAACACGCATCTCTAATGCAATTTTTTTTGTTGAAATATGTTTACTCACGTGTAATTCATTCTTGTGGAAATCAATGTTAGTGTAAATCAACCTACTCAAATGTATACAAAAATAATTATCAAACGCGTAACAATAGCAGGGGGTGCCAAAGGTTTTTTCTGTACATGCATAGTTGGTAACTTTTAAAAACAAAGTTTGAGCTATAGACTACCTCCAATTATTAAAACAATGTTTGAATTGTAAAATTTAACGAACCAATCAACCCCCCCCCCCCAGCGATTTAGGATTTAAACTGGGTTTTGTTATATCTGTTTCGTGTTTGCTTTTCAAGAATTTTCAGACTCTTATGAGGTAAACTTCTCCATCTCTCTTACACCTCCCATCTTTTTTGAAAAAAAGGACCACAAAGACACGCAGTATTAAGGACGCCCTCAATTTCCTATGAAAGGGCAGTAAAGTTTCTTGAGAGTGATTTTCACTTAATGGATCAAGAATGATTCTTGCATCTTTTTGGAGTAACATATTTAGGTAGTGTTTGTAAATTCTTCTTTCTTTGCCAGTGTTACTCGTTTTGGTTTATTTACACATGCACCTGAAGTACGGATACTACCCCACCCCCACCCCCACCCCCCGATTTTTTCCTGAAATTTGTGGATTCATTGTCTTCTATTTATGTAATCGTTTCACACTTTTTATTAGGTCACCTGAATCATTCAGGTGACCTATTGCTATCTGTTTTTGTCCGTCGTCGTTCGTCGTGCGTTAACATTTGAACATTTTCAGCTTCTTCTCTGAAACCCCTGAACCAATTTCAACCAATTTTGGCATATAGCATTTGTGGGTGGAGGGGAACAAATATTGTGAAATTCGTGGTCCCTGCCCCCCTGGGGCCTGAGGGGTGGGGCAAAAACCATCAAAATGAGTGTAATTTTAAAAAATCTTCTTCTTTACTCCTGGACATCAAGAAGCCAAACTGTGGGCATAATTATAATGAGCGTTGAGCCCTCTACCAAAATTGTGAAATTCATGGCCCCTGGGGCAGGGGTTCTTGTGTTAGGGTGGGGCTCTATTGGTCATATAGTGAAATTGTAGAAATTCTTTGAAAATCTTTTTATATTGGTTTTATCTAAGGAGTAAATAACCCTTTTCTTTATGATGTCTCATACCTAGGTTTTTTTAAAGAGGATTATTGATTGAACATAAAAATGACACATGTACTTCATGACCACATAGCTATTCAATGTTTCTTCCATCCAAAAGTAAAATTCTTATATTTAAACACAAACCTAATTCAAACATTGGAAGGTTGTTACATGATACTCAGGTGACCTATAAGGCCCCTGGGCCTCTTGTTAGCTTTAAAGATTGTTATTTTATTATACCAGTGGAAGGCAAACTCTAAAGCTTACAAAAAAGTGAAACGATTGTACATAAATCAATATTGGCAGTGGCGGATTTAAGGAGAGGGGGTGCAACCCCCCCCCCCCTTCTAAAATTTTCAAATTTAAGGTGAATCGTGTTTAGAAAAATGTACTAAACGATAAAAGAAGCAAGAATTTCTTCCACTCCCGGAGAAATAAATGACAGAATCTTTTGATTTCTTGAATTACTTTACGGGGAGAACTTATTCCCCCCCCCAAAAAAAAACCCCTTAAATTTCCGTCGTTTATTAATTTCACCTTATCAAAAATGATAGAAAATAGTACAAATGACTAAATAGGAAACATATTTCAAGCCCTATAAAATCTGTAGAATCCAGGAGCTTCTAGGGGTTTCGCACTCTGGGCCCCAACCAAGACTATGCCCTGGACCCACTAGGGGCAACAATCTTTGGTTAAATAAACATAGGCACCTGAAGTATGGATACTACTTAGCCCCCCCCCCATGATATTTTTTTGCACGATAATTTCTTTGAAATGTGTAGATTTCTTGTCTATCTCACTCCAATCAGGGGCGGATCCAGGAATTGCGGTTACGGGGGGTGCCACTTCATGAGGGCCGTCTTGATGCAGTTTATATACCCTTGGAGTAGTCCACTCCAAGGGAAGTCAGGTCGTTCCATTATTCCCACATAAATCAAGTTCATTAGAACGTTTCTCTTTATAGGATATTATCATTACATTACCCACGCCTCTGATTTCATGCGTCCCGCATGTTTGTTGATTCTCTCAACTCTTTGCTCTTTGTTTTAATAATGTTTTTATTATTCATTTTGTAAACATAAAGATCAACACATGTACCAACATAACAGTCTGTTAGCGGTAAGATACCCAGTTTCATTGCAAACCCAATATAATTTATTTATGTTTTCTTTAAGTTAATCATACCAAACGTCTTCTTCAATTTTTTCTACACTTTCACCCTTCTCTTGGTATCTCCTGATCACTCTAATTATTTTCTGATGACCTGTTTTCTTCTGTTCATCAAGCTTCACCGTTGGTTTGCGTTCCAGCATCAATTATCTCTTTTCTGGTATTTTTGCAACAGGAACAGTGGTGATCTTCCAAGGGCGCCTCTTGGGAATCGGGTTCAATGATGTCCGTTTCATTCTCAGTTTCTTTTACTTTAGCTTTGCGTTTAACGCCTGGTAAACGTGGTGTTGTTCTTTTACACTGGGTTCTACTGACTTCCAGATCTGTATCATCAAAGATCAGTTCTCCTGGGTCTTTGTCCCACTCCTCTTCTCGTTGGGAAGGCTTTGGTGTAGACTCTACTTGCTCTGGAATAGCTGCTCTGAAGTGTTCTACACTCGGGTGAACCCTTTTGATGTGCCTGGTGAGAATCATCTTTTTCCCAAAAGCTTGGTCACATAAGTCACATTCAAACTTTCGTTTGTTCATGTTAGCCAAACCACATGCCAACAAATGGTTACTCCACTCATCTTGTGACGGAAGGCGAACCAAGCAAATCGAACATATGAATCCTGGTTTTCTAGGTGTCAAGTATGTAAGTGGTATCTTCTAATGCCTATTCTATCCCACACATAAACAAAATTACATTTTAACAATCTTAAGGTGTTTTTTTTCAATACTGTATATATATTGTTTTTGATTACAAAAGTGTAACAATACTCAGTTACGGAGTGTAATCGAATTGATAATCACTGTGCCACTTTGGCTTTCTGTGCTGTCTGCGATCAGAATATGCCATTTCTGAGTTCTGAATTTCCAAGCAAATCTATCTTAACTTCATCACCTTCAGGTTCATCATTCAGACTCTCATTTTGCGTACTTTCTTGACTCTCAATAAACTGTTCAGATTCATTACTTAGGACCTGAGTCCCATAAGGACGTAATCTGTCAACATGCACTATGAGTTTTTTATCGACATCTTTCTTTCGTATTTTGTATGTAGCATCGGTGTGTTTTTCTTCTATACTATAAGGACCATACCAAAAACTCATCAACTTTGGAGATTTTCCAATTTTTCTTTGTGGGAAAAACACTATTACATCATCACCCACGGTAAAGTTCTTACCAACCACATTTTGATCATGATATTTCTTTTGTCTTAGCATAGATTGCTTACTAATCTGGCGTGTATATTTATACGCTTCTTCCAGTGTTTCACGAAGTTTCCATACATAATGATGAACATTACTTGGTTTCATATCACTTGGTAATTCATACATTAGATCCAGTAGAGTGGGTACTTAACGTCCCAACATAAGCATATTTGGGGTACTACCTGTGGTTTCGTGAACTGCAGAGCGATATGCCATGAGAACATATGCCAAATGTTTATCCCAGTCTTGCTGATGGTCAGACACATAAGCATTCAGCATTGTAGCTAAGATTTTATTAAATCTTTCCACCATTCCATCAGACTTTGGGTGAAAAGCTGTAGTTCGGGTTTTTCTGATATACCAAGCAGGTTACATAGTTCCTTAAACAACTTACTCTCATACTGTCTGCCCTGATCACTATGAATAATTTCTGGCACACTCCATTTTGTTATGAATTGCTCTACTATGACTTCGGCTACGGTCAGTGCTTCAATGTTTCTTAATGGGTACGCGTCCGTCCACTTGGTGAAGTAATCTGATATTACTAAAATATATTTATTACCATTATCTGTTTCAGGCAAGGGTCCCATAATATCTGTAGCTACCCGTTCTAAGGGATACCCAGTCTGGTCTAACTGCATGAAATTCTTCCCTGCAGACCGATGTTTCCTCTTCCGACATTGTGGACACCCTGTTACATCGTTTCTTACATCACTTTGCAAGCCTGTCCAGTAGAATTTTTCTCGAACTCTTGCCAATGTTTTGGTCACACCCAGGTGACCCGAAGTACGTGCATCGTGACATTGTTTAAGAATTTCTTTTCTTTCAGACAATGGTACTAAAATCTGCCTAAACGCCTTTCTATTACCTATCCATTTTCTACAAAGGAAATCAATTTCTAGAGAATTCAACTGAGACCATAATGATTTAACAACGTTGCTTTCACCTTTTATTTCAGTAAATTCTGGACGCTTCTTGTTAATAACCCAGGTTTTTACCTTTTGTAGGTCAGAATCTTCCTTCTGAAGTTCTTTTATTGTCATATTACTCTCATCTTCGGTTGTGTCTACTGCATGTATAATGTTTACTTTGGGGTCTTTCTTATCAATGTCACTCTTTTCAGTGATCCCACACTGACGGCATGGATATCTACTCAGACTGTCTGCATTGCAGTGTTTTGCACCTGGTCTATGTCTTATATCTAGATCATATGTACCAAGAAACTCAATCCATCTTGCATCCTGGCCCTGTGGGTTTTTAAAATCCATCAGCCATTTTAACGCGCCATGATAAGTTCTAACAATAGCTTTGTGTCCGTATAGATAGTGACGAAAATGTTGGCATGTATACACTAAAAGCTCTTTCCTTGTCACACAGTATTTACGTTCACTCTTTGAAAGAGTTCTGCTAGCATAAAAAATTACTCTCGTCCGACCTTCAATTTCCTGTCACAAGAGTGCACCAATTCCTACTTGACTCGGTATCGAGAACAAAGGGTAACGAGAAGTCAGGAGGAGCAAGAATAGGGTCACTAACTAAGTGACCTTTTAGTTTTTCAAAAGCCCCCTGCCACTCTGTGGTCCATTTAAACACTCTACCTTTTTCTGTCAACCTAAACAATGGTTTAGCTAGAGAGGAGACGCCAGCTATAAACCTCTTATAATAACCGCATAAACCCAAGAAAGATCGCACTTTACTTGCATCAATTGGTACAAGCCAATTTTCAATCACTGCTATTTTCTGAGGATCAGTTTGCGCTTCCATGCAAAACACTCTGCAACCAAGAAATACAACTTCCTTTTTAAACAGCGTGCACTTAGAGGGTTTCAATTTCAGCCCAGCTTGTTGGAGTATGCATCTTTTACAGTCTTACTATTTAGAAACCTGTAATCTACACAAAACCTTTTAGTGCCATCCTTCTTCTCTACCAATACTACCCCGGCAGCCCATGGACTTGATGAGGGTTCAACTATACCCCGCTCAATTATATTCTCTACCGCTTTGTTGGCAAATTCTGCTGCATGGTGTGGTAAACGTCTTGGCGGTTGCTTAGTCGGCTTTGCACCTTCTGTGTTTATGTTGTGTTTAATTAATGAAGTTCTTCCAAAATCGTCTCTCGACTTGGAAAACAAATGTTGAAACCTTGATAATGTCATTTTCACTTTAGCTTTTTGCTCCTCTTTGAGATCTCTAGTGGCTTCATGGTACATCTCAATTAATTGTACTGGGATGCTCTCTTCTTTACCAGTTACAACGGAGTTTAACAATAGATAATTCCTGTGTGTTTTTGAGAAAATTTGTAATAAAGAAGTTCGAAAAATCACACCACACGCTGTACAGCCCTATAAGGCCATGACCAACTTCTCAAGCAGCAAGCGTCAGCTGGAGCACGTGGATCTCGTGTGTAAAGTAGGAAAATTTTAGTTGTCCTTTTCTGAATAGATAGATTAAACTATTTTAATCAAAATTGCTCAACACAAAAATAAAGATATTAATTTCTGGAATACAGAAAATATATTTTGTTCACCAAGATCAATGCTATGAAAAAGCTTTGTAGATGCGTACATCGATCACTTAAAGACAGTTTGGTTTTACTATAAAGTCACTAATTAATCACATTTAACATACAATTCTTTCTACGAATTAAATAGATAAAAGTATACAATCAGAATTAGCAATAATTGTTTGATTTTTTAGGGACCTGATCTTCAATTTTTCCACAAGTACCTAGAGGACTATCGATGATGTTACAATGGAATAAATGCTTGCTTAAATTGTACCGAAGTCATGTATGATCATTTACAACGGTTGGTACACTAGAATCTTTTAAATAGATGTACATTTAGGTAAATGCAATTTAGAGGGTTTTTGTGTTGTATTTTCACCAGGAAATAAATCTTTATGATAGTTTAGAGTCAAATTCTGGTCCACTTTATGCATTGTTTTCATTCATGCCTCTTTTGAAACTGGCCCCATTCTATTTCCAAATAAAGAGATTCTCTCGATGCTTTTAAAGTTCACCTCTTACGACAAGTAAGTGGTATTGAGGGCCTATTCTAATGCAGATTTCCACAAGACTGAGAAGTGGACATTACATTTATATATGAGATAATTAGATGAAATATATACAGGAACAAACACGACCAACACACTCTGACTGAGTCAAGATATCTTCTGAAAACTTGAGATTGCCATTAATGATTTTTCAAGGTGTAGGATTTTATGCTATGAAAGGTTTTTATGCTTACTCCTCCTAGGCACCTGATCCCACCTCTGGTGTGTCCAGGGGTCCGTGTTTGCCCAACTATCTATTTTGTATTGCTTGTAGGAGTTATGAGATTGATCACTGTTCGTTATCTTCACCTTGCATGATTGAGAATTCTAATACTTCAGCAGTATTAGAATATACGAGATTTTTTGTATTGTATGACATTAATCAAAATTTGAGAACTTTTTTCAATCATATAATGTATATTTGAGTACTTCATGAATCCATAACAATTCATTTTGAAATAACACATGACAGAGGGCGGGAACAACCTGGAGATTAAAAAAATCCTGTAACAGTATTTTGAACACATGATAAATGACTCATTTGAAATATCTTTTGAGAAACCTTATAAAATTTTGATATTATTTTGCCCATTCCATACATACCGGTACACGGTAAAATCCTACTTATCAAAAACAAAAACGTTTATCATCTTGACCTGTGATAAGAAAAACAACATGTTTCTTCTGAGTTTAACGCATCCGTGTGAACGAGGCATAAGTTTTGAGTGTTACAGCATGCTAAAATGAAATGCCATTCTCCATTTTACAATGTGATCATTCTCAAAGTTCTGAAATATTCCCTATAAGCTCAAAAGGAAATCAGTGCATGGATATGAGTTTCATGTTCCTCTATTCTCTTGAGAAAAAGAAATTTGCTCATTTACAAGGCATGATTAATGAATTCAAATTTTGGAAACTGCATTTTTAAACTTTATGCGCATGTTTCTGCTTTTGGATTGAATACACTATTATATGAATACTTTTCTCCTGCTTTACCATTATTGAATTATTATTACGAAACGAATAACCATTAATGATTCCTCATTTAGGTAATTACTATCTCTTTACTGTTTTAAGTTCACCTGAGCTATGCTTTTCGCAACCCACGCCACCGTCTTTCAGTACTACCAGTACTTTGATTATTATATTAGTAAGTACACATATATATGACACTGGAGGGTCTAACGGGTCAGTACATTGAATGTATCCCGTCCAACTTAAAATCAGAGCGAAAACACGGGACGGTGTTAGACAATGGCTGTTTCTTGGCTTCGTGTTTGACCCTCAATGTATAAATATTCAACGAAACGGAATACTTTCGATGGTACATATTTTATTGAGTATACGGGGGGGGGGGGGGGGGGGGGGGGGGGGGGGGGGGGGGTTAAATATTTTTGTAAACTAAAAAGTAAAAATCTAGGTCGAGTGTCTATGATTTGCGTAACACGTGTGAAAGTTTGCTCATGAACTGCCACTGTTGCTTGTAGTTTTATTCTGCTAATATCACATTCTATGCATCAAATCGATATTTTTTTTCATGTTCTATAAATGAAAGTAACACGCAACTATTGTGTCAATTGGGCTGTTGCAAAGGAAGGTGAGCACTTAGCACCATAAAAACGTAATAAAGCAAATCATTAAAGGAATGTCACTGTGTGCCCTTATTTCAAAACAAAGTTCTTTCCCCGCGACATCTACTCTCAATATGTCATACTTTTTATAATCTACAAAATTATCAAATGTGACAAGAAAGATAATCTACATACGACCTGCACCAGAGACTGATCTAAGACCAATCGGTGGAATTGGTCAAGTTAAATCTAGCAAAATCATATAGCTACAAACTGCCAATCCAGATTTACTATGCAAACGTCACACAAATGAAACTCGTGGCTGAACGAGAATGGTATTTGCATGAATCGATCAGCACAACCTGATAGTAATTTACGGCAGTTTCGACATGAATTACAGAGTAACAATCACACAAACCTGAAAAAAATACTGAAGATGAATACCACCCTTCAGCAACTGTGTCAGAGGATGACTGTATTAGAGAAAACCCAAGCATCACAAATAAAATAGCTACATATGTAAAAAGGGGGACTTCATACACTCCAGCCGAGAATACCAATGATGTCCGCTCAGAAAAGGCCAACACTGAGAAAAAGGTAATTGATAAATTTACCCAGCTCTCTATTTTGTATTGCTTATAGGAGTTACGAGATTGGTCACAGTTCGTTATCTTCACCTTTATAGGAGTTACGAGATTGGTCACAGTTCGTTATCTTCACCTTTATAGGAGTTACGAGATTGGTCACAGTTCGTTATCTTCACCTTTATAGGAGTTACGAGATTGGTCACAGTTCGTTATCTTCACCTTTATAGGAGTTACGAGATTGGTCTCAGTTCGTTATCTTCACCTTTATAGGAGTTACGAGATTGGTCACAGTTCGTTATCTTCACCTTTATAGGAGTTACGAGATTGGTCACAGTTCGTTATCTTCACCTTTATAGGAGTTACGAGATTGGTCACAGTTCGTTATCTTCACCTTTATAGGAGTTACGAGATTGATCACAGTTCGTTATCTTCACCTTTCATGCATGTCTCGGACTCCTTTGAGGAATAGAGGGGGAAGTAAACATCACTGTTCGTTATCTTCACCTTTATAAGAGTTATGTGTTTGATCACTGTTCGTTATCTTCACCTTTATAAGAGTTATGAGTTTGATCACTGTTCGTTATCTTCACCTTTATAGGAGTTATGAGATTGATCACTGTTCGTTATCTTCACCTTTCATGCAGGTTGTCTTAGACTCCTATAGAGGGAGAAGGAAAGTCACACTAAGATACGTCAGCCTTCATCTTCACTCATTTCAGATGAGGACCCAGAAGATACTCAGTGGAGCAGACAGTCTAGGAGTAGGTCCGACAAGAGGCCCATAAACCTACAGGGTGACAGAAGTTAAATTGATATGTAATATATGATATAATGAATTGATTCACATAAAAATTAGGTTTGGACACTTTTACCTACCAGTTTGGAAGATTTGTTGCCAGGAGAGCTTGATAATATTCTAAAAGAACATTTCTCTTGCTTGACTGCCTTGGTGATGTTACCCTCGAATTCGCGTTAACAAGTCTGGGGATTCCAGGGATCTCAAGAAAACAATTCATATAGCGTTTTAGTAAGAAAGAAATTCCAGTATCAGCCAGATGCCTTTTCACCAAGCAATGAGAGGAATTGTGGAAGAGGAAATAGTGACAATGAAGCAGCTACAAGAGTAATGGAAGAGAACCTGATAAACAGAAAGCCCTCACATATGTAAAGCAGAAAAAGACAATCACAAAGCATTGCATACCAAGACGAATTTGGCTCCAGTTTTTGGCACTCTAGTTTTCCTTTGAGCTCCTACAAGTTTATTGTTATTTCGATTTTCCAAAGTTTCGGCTTGAGCATCACTGAAGAGACATTATTTGTCGAAATGCGCATCTGGAGCATCAAAATTGGTACCGTGTAAGTTTTACATGGGAAGAGGCGTAATACTTGTGCACATCGCTAGGTTGCAGCGTCCAGACGAGAACAGTCGCCGGCTAAACCTCGAGTGCAAAGTGCTCCTAGCAGCCCAGAAGAGCAGATGAAATGCATGACTGTATTAAATGAGAAACTAGCATCACGTGACCTGCAGTCTGACAGGCAAGCCTGTCCAAACAAATACTCGAGGAGTCAATGGGATGTAAATACTATCTCCATATCCCAGGGCAAACTATAGCTCGCGTAACCAGAATGCAATAGGCAAGAGTGGGACTCTAGAAGTGAAAATGAATGAGCATGCAGTTCAAGCAACCATTGTCAAAGCAGCAATGATTAGGCGAACTCTAGTTACATAAATGCAGATGTTGTTCGAATGGAGTGAAAGCCCGCAAACTTGTCAAACTGTCCAAAGGAACCCGCCTTGGACAGTTCACTTTGCCAGATACAAAATGTAATGAAAACTTTGCGGACTTTCACTCCATTCGAACAAGAAAATGTCCTCACTGGTGACAAAAACCACCAGAACATCTAAAAGATTTGTATCAGAGATCAACAGGAGAACTGAAGCAAGCTATACTAAAGACCTCATTACTCAAGAAATCAAGATATCGCTATGAAGATAATTTGGATTTAGGTTGCTTTACGACAGTAACTAACAAGATAAACACACAGGGTCATGCACCAGTGAAACACAAAATGTGAATGACTTAAGTACTTAAAGCTGGCGGTGAATTAAAACATTCGGAGTTCCAACTGCAAAACCCAGGCACGCTATGGATGAAAAAAAAGAGTCACCGATAATGGTGGACAATGCTTTGCATTACAAATGGGATAATGAACAAGTGAAGATAACGAACAATGATCAATCTCATAAATCCTACAAAATTAAGAGAAGGAAAAACACGGACCCCTAGGCATAACAGAGGTGGGATCAGGTGCCTATGACATCCGCCGTCAGCCCAACGGTTTATCTTAATCTGGTAAACAGAGTAATCCCTAGTCAAAATAAGTATGTAAAGAATGGCTTAACAATTGGTATGGAACACGTCAGACAGCATTCGACCCAGTGCTTCTATTTGAAAATCAGAATTTGCAAAATGCTGACTTCAAACGATTCTTGAAACCCTGTAATGTTCACTTGTTTTGTCAGTAGCTTGTCTCGATTTTAAAATATTATCATATGCAGAACATGTCCTCGCTTATCGAATAAGTTGAGAGACACAAACACCATAGCAGGTGATAATGAATACACAGATATGTGGGAAGTTGACTATGGAGAAGCTGAAGTCATTTCGTTTGTCATAAAGTTGTGTTGTTAGTTTACCATCGACATCTAAATTCAATAAAATATCCAAATATAAAGCCGATATGGAAGGTGAAGATAACGAACAGTGATCAATCTCATACCTCCTATAAGTAATACAAACTATAGAGTTGAACAAACACGGACCCCTTGATATACCAGAGGTGGGATCAGGTGCCTAGGAGGAGTAAGTATCCCCTGTCGACTGGTCACACCCGCCGTGAGCCCTACTGTTTTTTTTAAAATTAAAATTATGAAGATCATTGATGTTAATATAATCAATCGCAGTCTTTGCTTAGCCTTACAACGAGTTGTATTAAAGACTTGTCATGATATCTAATCCTCTGGACCCAGTTGCACAACGGTTAGGTAACTTTAATTAACTGACAGTTAACTTCCCATCAATTCTTACATTCATATAGCATTTTAATTAACTTTTGTACAACTGGACGCTAAGGTCTACCGAAGACATGGAACTTAACACACTGTTTGTAATAAAGTAATTTCATGCAGTTCAAATGAGAAATTCTCCGTAAGAGTAAAAGTGGCAGAGATGTTGCACATATAAAGAAACAAAAAAGATTATCTTGATCAATATCAGAAATTGTCTTGATTCAAGACAGCATGATTTCGGCAACTGATCTTCATGCCCTTTCTTTCATTCAATCTGCGAATGCCCGGGTTGATGTTTTCATCTTTTATCAAACTTACAAAAATAACAAGAGGTACTGTGAGCAATGCTCACTAAGAATACCCCCCGCTTACCCTAATCTCCCAAAGGGCGTTGTTAATGGGCATAAATTACCTCTTTCCTGAGTTTAAAAATATAGTATGCCCTTGTAGAAGAAAATGGAAGATATAGTCCGAACACAAATCCATGGTATAAACCTATAATTTTGACCTTGAGGTCAAAGGTCAAGGTCATAAAGAGGTTATGAATGTACATGACACATAGTCTCATGGTGAAACACCCATGTCTTATGGTATGACTATATCAAAACCCTATAACCAATTTTGACCTTGAGGTCAAAGTTTAAGGTCATATAGAGGTAATGAAGGTACCTGACACATCGTCTCATGGTGATACACGATGTGTCAAATATGGTATGCCTATGTCAAAAAACAAAGAAATCATGGCCCTGACACGAATCCATTGTAAAAACGTTTAATTTTGACCTTGAGGTCAAGGTCAAATAGAGGTCATGAAGGTACCCGACACATTGTCTCATGGTGATCTACCTGTGTGCCAAATATGGTATGCATATGTCAAAGAACAAAGAAGTTATGGCCCTGACACGAATCTGGAAACAGACAGACGGACGGACAGACATACAGAGTGATTCCTATATACCCCCCCCCCCCAGAACTTCGTTCGGGGGGTATAAAAACATCCAGTTTTGGGCGGGAGAAAAAAATCTACGTCATGAGCTTTGTGTGGATTAACCGTGTTAGATTAACATTATTTTATGTTGCAATATAATTAATGACTACTTGTTGACAGCATTAGATTATGTCTGATTTTCATTTAAACGCGGAAAAATTAAATTAAAAGATTTGAGCATTGAGGAATGAAATGTATGTATCGAACTTAATAAATTTAGAGGTATTTTAGTGTTCAGGAAGTGTAAATTATGAATATTGAAACCTATAAACACTTGTGTTCGAATTAATTATGAAGAATCACTTTGAAAAAATTCAAATACATATTGATAAATATGGCATGTCAAACGTTGCAATATTTGATCTTTTCCATTTGTGTTGTATAATTTTCCATTTGTATTCTATATTTTCCATTTGCATTGTATAATTTTTCATTTGCATTGTATAATTTCCATTTGTATTGTATAATTTTCCATTTGTATTCTATATTTTCCATTTGTATTGTATAATTTTCCATTTGTATTCCATATTTTCCATTTGTATTATATATTTTTTTCGTTTTGCATTGTATAATTTCCATTTGCATTGCAAAATCTTTCATTTGTATTGCATCCGAGGGATTGTTTATTTTGATTTGTTACGAAGGATTTCATTAGTTTAGGTCCCACTTATATTTAGCCGTGACGTACCACAAATAGACTTACTATGCTACATGTACGCGCACAGTGGCGTAGCAGTGGGTTTTTTTTAACGTGTCAACGCCTGTCGCAACACGGGATGTCTGCTTTTAAGGTCACATTATCCGAAAGATCTGTGATTCTCACATTTAGATAGCAATGCGTATGGGAAAGTATTAACTGGTTTGATGCAGCCATGACACGAGTAGAACTCGAACATGCGACCTCACGGTTACGAACCAAAGGATATATCACTGAACTACCGCGATCGGTTCCATATAAGGACTTGTTGAACATACATGTAGCTAGCAATGTGGAATCTTGCGCCGGGAGACCCCCCCCCCCCCTTTTCCTTCACAAATATGATATTTTATATATAGATGTCAAAAAAGCATGCATGTGCGTTTTATTTTGTCAAAACGCACTTGTTCCAGGGAACCTACAGGGGCGGATCCAGGAATTGCAGTTACGGGGGCGCCACTTTATGAGGCAGGGGTCTGGGGGCGCCTTGAGGCGGCCCCCAGTGGGTCCAGGTGGCGAAGCCCCCGAAAGCTGGATTTTACAGATTTTATAGGGCTTGAAATATGTCATTTTTAATAAAGTAAAATTAGTAAAATGACGAAAATTTTAAGGGTTTCTGGAAAAATTAAGTTCTCTCAATAAAGTAATTCAAGAAATCAAAAGATTTTGTTTTTTATTTCTCCGGGAATGGAAGAAATTATTGCTTCTTTTATCTTTTAATACATTTTTCTAAACAAGATACCAAGATTTACCTTAAATTAAAAAATTGGGGGTGGGGGGCAGTCCCCAGACATCCAGCAGTTTACTGCATCCTTTCGTTCAGAATTATCTAGATCAGCCAGTGGTTAAATAGGAGACTAGTTTGAATATGCTGATCACATTAGACGCATAAAAGCGTTCAATTAATTGGGGAGGTGGGTGTACGCCGTTACACTTAGCAAATACGGTACATTCCTGCGAAACGTGGCTCCTGAACTTTACCTCTTCAACATCTCGCGCATTACCAAATTCGATAAACGATAACTCCATTGAATCCATTGAATAGTTGTAACAAGCCAAACTCGATGTTAACAATTGGCTGATTGGTGGGGACCCAAGGGCCGAATTAAGTCCCCCGAATCTACTGAATTCTGACTAAATAAAAATGTGCATGCTTTTCTGGAGAGTTCTATTTAAAAAAAAAAAAGATCAGGGGGTGGGGGATTCTCCATTACTAGAGCTAGCTACGTATTTTCAAAAATAACTAGTCCTACATGGACCTGATCGCGGTAGCTCAGTAATATATCGCTTGGTTTGTGGGCGAGAGGTCGTGAGTTCGAGAACCGTTACTGTCATTGCCGCATCAAACCTAAGACATAAACAAAGACAGTGATTGCTCCTTTGCCAAACACTCGGCATTTAAAAGTGAGAATCACGGGTCTTTCCGTAATGACCTTAAAAACAGATATTCCGTATCGCTGCACAGGCGTTGGCACGATAAAGAACCGTCATTGCTACGGCCCTGTGTGCTAAGCACGTCTACAGATGTGGTACATCAGTGACGTTAACTAATGAAATCCTTCGTAACAAATCAAAATAAACATTCCCTGGATACAATCCAAATGAAAAATTATACAATGCAAATGGAAAATATCGAATACAAATGGAAAATTATATAATACAAATGGAAAATATAGAATACAAATGAAATTATACAATGCAAATGAAAAATTATACAATGCAAATGAAAAATTATACAATGCAAATGGAAAATATAGAATACAAATGGAAAATTATACAATACAAATGGAAAAGATAAAATATTGCAACGTTTGACATGCCATAGATAAATAGGTGTAAAGTTTCCCATTTCAATGACGTATTTCAAATTAGTATAAGTCTGGTGTTTAGTGCACGTACTAGAAGACTGACATTTATTCTTTTTCTTAAAAGCAAAACACAAATACGAAAGTTTCCAATTTACCTCTACATAAATGTCGGTGATGAAACAACCAAAAAGGAAATGAATAATAATCAAAAGTATACCATTATAACGAGAAATAAACAGAACTAATATTATATATGTATACACACATATATTACCACAATTAGATGACAGATGAACAATTTTACGCTGTTTCTTTGGACTAATGAATATTTTAATCATAATTTGTGGGTATCAACTTTGAAATAAAATCTGAGGATAGTTACCAAAAATGACATTAAACCTTTACTAAATTTTCAGTAGATGATTAAAAAAGATGATGAATATGGCCTCAAATTAACATAAACTCAAGTAATTGAAAACATCTTTAATTATTTGAAGATATCATCAATTCATTTGATGCACGCAATAATTCAGTTAACGATCTATTCAAATAATTAACCAGATATCTTCAATTCTGATTTATTGGTGATAACAGTAATTATTCTGCTAAATTGATGCGCGCTATAGTTGAATTGTTGCTCTCTTCAAATGAATTGATGTTAACAACAATTGAATTGAAAAAAAAAGAAGACACCTTTGATTGAATTGTTGCCCTCTTTAAAAGATGAATTCCTCATCAAAAAAAAAAAAAAAAAAAAAAAAAAAAAAAAAAAAAAGAAAGAAAGAAAGAAAAAAAAGCATTGTCAATGATTAAAAAGATCTTCAATTGAGTTAAAGATATCATCAAATCTTTCATACCGAGTGCCAAATTAAATCTTGCGAGCAATGATTCCACCAAATTGATGCTCACATCAAATGAATTGATGAGAGCAATCACCGAATTATTGATATCTTCAAATAATCAAAGACATCCTCCATTATTTGAGATAATGCTAATTTGGCGCTCCATAGATACATACACCCCTGGTTATGATTTGAGACCGGTATTGTATCATAGAATCCCCCCCCCCCCCCCCCCCCCCGCATAGACTTTCCCTCCGGAAAAACGGGCCCTGGATAGACATTCCCTCCGGAAAGATGGGCCTGGCATAGAATTTCCTCCTAGGAAGAATTAACCCGGGCCCAATTTCCCCCTAGGAAAAACCGTCCCAGTATAGAATTTCCCCCGAAATGACAGTACCCCACCCCCCCCCCTCTTACATTTTAGCTATGTATCCGTTTCCAGTTCTATTACTTCATCGATGAAGGCTATGTCTCTGGACTTCTCTAAAGAGAACTACAACACCGGCAGCAGCAGCTACAGAGCCGCGTGTTGTTCATCACGCGAATCCATGTTGAGAACAAAACAGGTTGGGTATCATTTCAGCAATAAAATGATGTTTTTCCAAGATACGCTAAGTAAGTTAGCGGGTGATAATTTAGTGTAAATTATCCCTACGCAGACATTTCCACATTTATAGCATCATATTTTGCCTTCGATATATTTACCGATAGTAATGACAGCCATTTTCTCAAGTATGCGATGCAGCTGTGAACAATGTGCTTATGAATCTTGATAAATATAACAAGTCCATTTTTACAGACCATGTGGGAATTCTGACATCAATTAAAGTCGAATAACTTTCATCAGGTGACGCAGTGAACCTTGTTTTGTCAGCGTTCAACTCAAGATGGGTGTCCGCCGATTCACTATGAATTTTATTTTACTATTACGAATCTTTACCTCTCATCTCTCAACGGCTAATGAAAGACAACTTTATTTTAACTGGGATCTGATTTGAAATTTACAATTCTGAATTCTGGTGAAGAGCTACCTGCTCCTTCTAAATATCTACTTAGTATCAATATAGCATTAAAGAAGATGTTATTAATTAATAAACACTATATACCAAGTTTGGTCGCACTCTGGAGTGAGAACCTCTACCCCTGGGATCATGAAATGTACAATTTTGTTAGAGCCCCCCCCCCCCCCCCGCCCCCACTGCTCTACATGGCTATGCACTTTATTTTTCTTACAGATTTGCAGTTGTAGGGAAGAAGGGTTTTGAAAATTAGTCAATTTTTTGCAGGTTTCGCCAAACCCTGAGGCACCGGGGGTGCAGAAGTCCTGAAATTTACAATTCATGTCCCCCCTTGTCAAAACATGCTTCTTACGAAGTTTGAAAAGAATTGAAATGGAAGTTATCATGCAAGAAGTTAAGAATGTTCAATTGTTAACACACGACGGACGCCCTAGAAGAGTAACGGTGTAAGATCGGTAAAGTTGGCTACTAGTAACCAGCTACTAGTAACTGGCTACTTAAAAAGAGAAAAGTTGGCTACTAGTAGCCAGCTACTTGAACCAGGAAAAGTTAGCTACTAGTAGCCAGCTACTAAAAGTAAGAAAAGTTAGCTACTCGTAGCCAGCTACTACAAAATATAAAAGTTATAATTACTGATAACTCGCTACCAGATAAAGGTTAATGAGTTTGAAAATTATTATCTATCAGATTTATTTCTAAAGAGGACGAGGAGTCGTATGAAATTTCATACTCAATTATCCCCAATTACATAACGTTGCAATACAAAATACGAATACACTTTTTCAACTGAGTGTTTACTTTAAAAGTGATACGGATTGAATTCAGACCTTCAATCATTTGATATACCATCCATTTTGAGATATCTGCTACTTTTACAATTTGATTCGAGTTACCCTGAAATTTCAACATAAGTGTGAATACCGTAAGAAACTTTATGTTTGACTTTATGTTTGTATTAGATATCTGACGAATTTACGACTATACATATGGCAAGAAGTGATACATGCTGTTTTGGTACGCCACGAATTTTCAGATATCGCTCTTTAGGAAATCAGTTACTTATACATTTTGATTACCGGTAAAATGAAATTTCAAGATCCGTGTGAATACCATAAGGAACTCCGTATTTATATCATATATTTAACTAACTTACAACGATACGTATGGCGAGTAGTGATATTTGGGGTATCGTGATATGTCATCAATTTTCAGATATCACCCTTAAGGAAGTCAGCTACATATATCTTTTGATGGCAGGTAAACTGAAATTTCAAGTTTTTCGCAAATATCTTAAGGAACTCTGAGTTTATATTAGATAGCTGACTAATATACAACTATCCATGTGAAGTGGAATGGTATTAGGTATCTTGATATGCCATCAATTTTCAGATATCACCCTTAAGCAAGTCAGCTACTTATACCTTTTGATTCCAGGTAACCTGAAATTTCAAATTTTTCATAAATATCTTAAAAAGAACTCCTTGTTTGTATTAGATATCTGACTAATTTACAACTATCCATGTGAAGTGGAATGGTATTAGGTATCTTGATATGCCATCAATTTTCAGATATCTTGCTTAAGGAAGTCAGCTACTTATACCTTTTGATTCCAGGCAACCTGAAATTTCAAGTTTTTCATAAATATCTTAAAGAACTCTATGTTTGTATTAGATATCTGACTAATTTACAACTATCTACGTGAAGAAGTATGATATTAGGTATCTTGATATTCCAACAATTTTCAGATATCACCCTTTAGGAAGTCAGCTACTTATACCTTTTGATTGCACGTAACCTGAAATTTCAAGTTTTTCATAAAAATCTTAAAGAACTCTGTATTTGTATTAGATATCTGACTAATTTACAACTATCTACGTGGAGAAGTATGATATTGGGTATCTTGATATGCCAACAATTTTTGGATATCATACTTAACGAAGTCAGCTACTTATACCTTTTGATTCCAGGTAACCTGAAATATCAAGTTTTTCATAAATATCTTAAGGAACTCTGTGTTTGTATTAGATATCTGACTAATTTACAAATATCCACGTGAATAGGAATAGTAGGTATATTAATATGCCATCAATTTTCAGATATCAACCAAAAGGAAGTCAGCTACTTATACCTTTTGATTACGTGTAGCCTAAAATTTCAAGCTTTTCGCAAATATCTTAAGGAACTCTGTCTTTGTTTTATAAATCTCATTAATTTACCACCTTACATACGACAAGGAGTGAGATTAAGTATCTTAATATACCACCAATTTTCAGAGATCACGCTTAAGAAAGTCAGCTACTTATACCTTTTGATTCCAAGAAGCATAAAATTTAAAGGTTTTAGCAAATATTCTAAGGAAGTCTGTGTTTGTATTAGATATCGTATTAATATACCAGTAAACATATGACAAGGAGTTACATTAGGTATCTTGATATGCCATCAATTTTGAGATATCACGCTTAAGGAAGTCAGCTACTTATACCTTTTGATTGCAAGTAACCTAAATTTTCGTTTTTCGTTAATATCTTAAGAAACTCTGCGTTTGTATTCGATATCTGACTAAGTTCCAACTATCCACGTGAAGAGGAGTGATATTAGGGATCCTGATATGCCATGAATTTTCAGATATCACAATTTAGGAAGTCAGCTACTTATACCTTTTAATTCCTCGACACCTGAAATTTTAACTTTTTCATAAATATCTTAAGTAATTCTGCTTTTGTATTAGATATCTGACTAACTTACAACTATCCACATAAGGAAGAGTGATATTACGTATCTTGATATACAATTTATTTTCAGATATCACCCTTAAGGAAGTCAGCTACTTATACTTTTTGATTCTAAGTAACTTGAAATTTGAAGTTTTCCGTAAATATCTTGAGGAACTCTGCATTTGTATGAGATATCTGACTAACTTACAACCATCTACGTGAAGAGGAGTGATATTAAGTATCTTGATACCTATTATCATACCTCTTCACGTGGATAGTAGTTTAATAGTCAGATGTCTAACAGAAATACAGAGTTCCTTAAGCTATATACAAAACACATTAAATTTCAGGATGTCTGGAATAAAAAGCTATCAGTAGCTGACTTCGTCCAACATGATATCTGAAAATTGATTGCATATCAAGACACTTCATATAAAGCCCTGTAATATCGACAAAGATAAATTAGTCAGATATCTAACATATCTATCTGAAAATTGATGGCATATCAATATACCCAGTACCACTCCACTTCACATGGATAGTTGTAAACTAGTCAGATATCTAATACAAACACAGAGTTCTTTAAGATATTTATGAAAAACTTGAAATTTCAGCTTTCCAGGAACAAAAGGTATAAGTAGCTGACTTCCTTAAGCGTGATATCTGGAAACTTATGGCATGTCAAGATACCTAATATCACTCTTCTTCACTTTGGTAATTGTAAATTAGTCAGATATATAATACAAACAAGGAGCTCCTTAAAATATTGGTAGAAAACTTGAAATTTCCTGTTACTTGCAATCAAAAGGTATAAGTAGCTGACTTCCTTAAGGGTGATATCTGAAAATTGATGGCATATCAAGATACCTAATACCACTCCACGTCACATGGATAGTTGTAAATTAGTCAGATATCTAATACAAACAAGGGGATCTTTAAAATATTTATGAAAAACTTGAAATTTCAGGTTACCTGAAATCAAAAGGTATAACTAGCTGACTTCCTTAAGCGTGATATCTGGAAATTTATGGCATGTCAAGATACCTAATATCACTCTTCTTCACTTTGATAGTTGTAAATTAGTCAGATATCTAATACAAACAAGGAACTCCTTAAAATATTGGTAGAAAACTTGAAATTTCATGTTACCTGCAATCAAAAGGTATAACTAGCTGACTTCCTTAAGCGTGATATCTGGAAATTGATGTCATATCAAGATACCTTGTACCACTCCACTTCACATGTATAATTGTAAACTAGTCAGATATCTAATATAAACTCAGAGTTCTTTAAAATATTTATGAAAAACTTGAAATTTCAGGTTACCTGGAATCAAAAGGTATAAGTAGCTGACTTCCTTAAGGGTGACATCTGAAAATTGTTGGAATATCAAGATACATAATACCATTCCAGTTCACATGGATAGTTGTAAATTAGTCAGATATCTAATACAAATAAGGAGTTCTTTAAGATATTTGCAAAAAACTTGAAATTTCAGTTTACCTGCCATCAAAATGTACATGTAGCTGATTTCCTTAAGGGTGATATCTGAAAATTGATGGCATATCAAGATAGCTAATATCAGTCTTCTTCATGTGGATAGTTGTAAATTAGTCAGATATCTAGTACAAACTCAGAGTTCTTTAAGATATTTATGAAAAACTTGAAATTTCAGGTTAGCTGGAATCAAAAGGTATAAGTAGCTGACTTCCTTAAGGGTGATATCTGGAAATTTATGGCATGTCAAGATACCTAATATCACTCTTCATCACTTTGATAATTGTAAATTAGTCAGATATCTAATACAAACAAGGAGTTCTTTAAGATATTTATGAAAAACTTAAAATTTCAGGATACCAGAAACCAAAAGGTATAAGTAGCTGACTTCCTTAAGGGTGATATCTGGAAACTTATGGCATGTCAAGATACCTAATATCACTCTTCTTCACTTTGATAATTGTAAATTGGTCAGATATCTAATACAAACAAGGAGTTCTTGAAGATATTTCCAAAAAACTTGAAATTTCAGTTTACCTGCCATCAAAAGGTATATGTAGCTGACTTCCTTAAGGGTGATATCTGAAAATTGATGACATGTCACAATACCCAATATCACTACTCGCCATACGTATCGTTGTAAGTTAGTTAAATATATGATATAAATACGGAGTTCCTTATGGTATTCACACGGATCTTGAAATTTCATTTTACCGGTAATCAAAATGTATAAGTAACTGATTTCCTAAAGAGCGATATCTGAAAATTCGTGGCGTACCAAAACAGCATGTATCACTTCTTGCCATATGTATAGTCGTAAATTCGTCAGATATCTAATACAAACATAAAGTCAAACATAAAGTTTCTTACGGTATTCACACTTATGTTGAAATTTCAGGGTAACTCCAGGGCCGTAAATTAACCTTCAATTTGGAGGAGGCAGGAAATTAGGCGGGGGTCTGGGGGCCGCCCAGGCCCCCAGACGCTGAGCACATTTTGTGCACACTGAACACGTTTCGTGCAAAATCCTTGATTCTAGGGCCTTCTAAGATGTTACTTGATTAACTCATTCTAAAAGAAAGATTTGGAATGCTTTTTAAGGGAGGTATCATGTTCTTAGTTATTGGAAACAACATAAATTCTAATGAACTTTAAATTTTAATTTTTTTTGGCTCAAAAGTTGGAGGAGGCAGCTGCCTCCTCCGCCTCCATGTAATTTACGGTCCTGAACTCGAATCAAATTGTAAAAGTAGCAGATATCTCAAAATGGATGTATATCAAATGATCAATCCGTATCACTTTTAAAGTAAACACACAGTTGAAAAAGTTTATTCATATTTTGCATTGCAACGTTATGTAACTGGGGACAATTGAGCATGAAATATCATACGACTCCTCGTCCTCTTTAGAAATAAATCTGATAGATAATAATTTTCAAACTCATTAACCTTTATCTGGTATCGAGCTATCAGTAATTATAACTTTTATATTTTGTAGTAGCTGGCTACGAGTAGCTAACTTTTCTTACTTTTAGTAGCTGGCTACTAGTAGCTAACTTTTCCTGGTTCAAGTAGCTGGCTACTAGTAGCCAACTTTTCTCTTTTTAAGTAGCCAGTTACTAGTAGCTGGTTACTAGTAGCCAACTTTACCGATCTAACGGTGTAATATTGTATTGTTAATATCCAAAGAGTGCTTGCACCATGCAGGAATAAATTATGTATGCCGAGAGCAAAATTGCAGGACGATGTCTCAGTATATATGCATTTTGCATTCCTGAATTACTAAAAATATTTCATACCGAATTGTTATAATATTCAACAAACAAAACCTTACTTTATCTTTTATACATAAATTTTCTCCAGAATTCCTAAAACGCCATGTATGCATTGTATTTCTAGAATTACATGCAAAATGGATGATTTGTTGACTTTTTTTTGTGATCTGCAGAACATGGTTGAGACAATGAAGAACTATATCATATCTATTACCTGTATCTACCCGAGTGTAGCTTCACAAACAAAATCTGCGTGACATTTGTGTTTTTTCAAACATTCTAACTTTAAAGAAGGCTTCAGATTCTTCTCTTTTAGATTCAATATACACAGAAAAGGATGTATACAAACTTTTAATCAAATGTTTCATAACAAAATTATTAAAAAAATGCATTTGTCCAAATAGCACCAACCACATCAATAGACACTGTTAAACATAACTACACGAAACAACACTGAACGAATCCATCATACAAGAGTCACTCAATTTCTGCTACAATATGGCACAAGGAATGGAATGTCTACAGAAGAGAAGTTTTAAGAAAGAGTTGACATCACCAGAGCGACGCATGCAACCAGAAGGGTCGTCCAAGGTGTGATCAATGATCCGGAGTTGTCGTCTGCAAGAGAAAATTCACAGAATGGTAGAGTATCACACGGATTGATTTCCTAACAATCTAATAATACATGTAACGTGTGAATAAAAGTTAACTTCATTTCCTTCAAATCTTGAACACGTGTAATTGCCGAGCAGGCCTTTTTTTGTAAAGTCTATCAGCCTAATGTCACCTTCCCCTCTTTCAGTACTGCCATAACACCTTCAACACTTGTGCACCTATACTTGTGAACGGATGATGCAATGACTATTTTTACCTCATATCATCATATCAGATTTCAAATGTATGCAAAATTTCACCAATGACGAAAAAAGAGCAGGATGTTTACATATAGATTAATCATTACTGTTGTTTAAAAGATATGCACATGCATTTATGACCCTATGAAAACCATAATGCTACGTAAAAATGTGAATAATGAAGTATGTATGTGATGGAAACATTCACGCCATTAAAGAAACCAAAACTGATCATTCTCGAACCAAACATCTCACCGTCTCGTTAAGCTTCTTGTCTTATTTACTACGTATCCTGTCTTTAAAATAATGTACAATGCTTCAATATGTAAATCGGGAACATTTGATACAATAAAACTTCACGACTGACATGATTTAATAGGCATAAAATTAAATTATTACTAGCATTCTCATTAATCGTGCATCTGGAATTTGGTTTATTTGACCGAGAGATTAACATATTATGCCTTGTGCAAATTTTATCCATGAGACTGGCATTGTAACACCAATATATCTAATTGATAGTTTGGAGTAACATACTTACCACCCATTGAACTGTACTGATGTACGCCGTCCACTCCCATTCCGGGCCTCAGTCGGGCATTGCCTCCAACATTTGCGGTACCCGTTGAGGGATCTTTAAATGAAATTTATTTTAGAATTCTATGATATCTAACATCACATGGCAAAGTTTTTCTTTCAAAATCTTTGTATTATCAAGAAGTAGGAACGATTATGTATGGTATTTTGACCTGAAGAACAGGGATCTGTGGG
This sequence comes from Ostrea edulis, assembly GCF_947568905.1. NCBI lineage: Eukaryota > Metazoa > Mollusca > Bivalvia > Ostreida > Ostreidae > Ostrea > Ostrea edulis. Next base: position 6,185,729 of record NC_079172.1, on the reverse strand, counting down.
TTACACTGCTTTACATATTTAAAATATTCATACTTGCATGTTTGAGGTAATGAACATATTCTTACGTAATTTTATGGTTTGCTGGTGCTATTTTTACCGTGTCACAACTCATAGACACTCCTCGTGTCGTATTCTCCTAAAACACCTTACACGTTTTGTTGTAAAATAACCAACATGCCTCACCCGAAAGAACTGTTAAATCCCCGAGTTCTTGTAAGTGTTCATGGCTATCCTCATGATGATGGTTGTCGTTATCTTCATCGCTACTCACATTGTCATTTTCATTGCTGTTTTCATTTTCTTGGCTATCATCATTCTCACCATGTCGATAGCTGTTATTTTCATCACTATCATCAATACCAATTTTAACCTGATGGTCATCATGCGAATCATTTTCATCACTGTCATTTTGGGACTGATTTTCTTCTGTTTCATCATGCGAGTCATCGTCAATTTCGTCACTATCGTTTTCGTTTGACTCGTCGTTTAGGGGATTGATCTCATTTTCATCTGAATTATCAAGATCAGTGTTATCACTGTTGTCATCGACAATTTCTTTTGAATCATCGGTTTCATTGTCTTCGTCATCCTTGGAATTATCGATACTCTCGTTGCTATCACCAGCACCTTCTAACTCAGTGTCCTTAGAATCATCATTCTCTGAAGAAGAAAAACATAACAAAAACATATCAACCCAACAATATTGATATAGCTTTTGTGATTGAAATAGTTTGAGATAAATCAATAGAAAATCTGTGATTCTATATGCGAGTTCGGTTTTTCCCCCTTGATTATGTAATTATGGTTGAATATCGGCTAGGGTGTTGGTCACTATTCTGTTATACTACACACTGCCCACCACGAATAGGTATACACTCTGACTCACCAAAAATAAGTTACTTGCGCATAAAAAATGGGTTACATCATAGATACAGATTTTTCAATTCGAAATACATAACTCTTAAATATAAAAAGATGACGTTAGGCTTTTAACTTTTTATATCCTTAGTTTTTAAAATCAAAATACTTGATTTTCTGAAATTTTGAATACGCTAAAGAGATATTATGCAAACTTTAACTTGAAACCATTTCAAATTATGTACTAATACATATTATGGTGTATTTGACTGTAGTTTTACAAGACCCTTTGATTTTTCACCTGAAATAAATCAATATCACAATTTAACAGATTATGCCAAAAATATTGAATGCCGATTATTGTTTCACATATATTGAAGTTGTACCCATTAATGATTATTTTACTGAGATAAATTGAAAGTTATACACAGTGAATTCATCTTTATTTCATTATATTGAATATACCGGTAGTTCATGCAAAAATGTGTAAAAAGTTTATATGTATACTTATTTATGGTGGGTAGTGTATATCTGCAGAATTGTATAATAACACCTTTTCTAACGTATTCTGAATACATGTCAAAAACTAATACCACATCACATTTTGCTACGAAATATTTCTTCCAAGAGCAATTCTTTCATATCAAGAACACTTCTAAAACTGACCTCTCTATACGTTATTATAGGTAGTTTGATATGAAAACATACTAGTATACCACTTATAAAAAACATAGGGGTTTCCATTCAGACTTCCACTGACCTTCGCGACTATCGTCATCCGCCCTACTGTCCTCTACATCTAACTCCGTCTCAATATTTCCATCATCTGCCGAAAGATGGTCGTTCAGGAAGTCTACAATATCATCTAAAACCTCCACACTGACACTTTCCAAGGTCGGAATAATGTCTGTCTCGGTACTGTGTCTGTCATCTCCTTCTTTCCTTTGTGTGTCGTCTGCTTCCTCACTCTGCGCGTCGTCAACATCTTCTACATTTGAATTATTCTCATCGTCTCTTTTCGTTTCCAATTTGTCGGCATACTGTTGAAGAATGGGTTGGGCGCTGTTTATTTTTGAAACGATAATATCACGCACGTTTTCCACGATATCGTCCATTCCGTCTGGGCCATCCATTGAACTATCAATGACTTCATCAACAGTATCTTTCACGTTTTCAACGATGTCCTCTGCTACATCGACCATTTTCTCGATAACAGTATTTTCAGGCGCGATGATGAGTCGGTTGACATTAGGTTGTGACAATGAGATAATGCCGTTCAGTTGGTTTCGGACCTCGTCGGCACCTCTCTGGACTTGTTCTGTAAGAGTGTCTTCGGCACTTCTCTGGACTTGTTCTGTAAGAGTGTCTTCACGACTGTCCTCCTCCTGGAATGGCAGTGTCAGTGCACACGAGCTGATGTACTGTGTCCATCTGGATTTGGCACCCAGTACTGCTGTTTTGTGTTGGGTTGGACACTCTCCAAGTTGTTCTGCGAGACATTCTATGTATTCTGTTAATGGCCTGAAAGTGAATATTGGAAAATAAAGTTTGTATTTCTAAATGCATTTTCCTCGTCTTTAGAAAAAAATATATTCCAAAAAAACGCGACGTTTTCTTGTTTCCTTTCCTATAGTGGGTGTAAAATAGTTACAAAAAGAAAGCTTATGTGTGTTTCACATGTATATTCTTAGAATGAATTAGAAAACAAATGGATGTGTACTTATATCAATTCATCTCTAATAATGCACTCTCTGTACATCTCTAATACTGCACTCTCTGTATATCTCTAATACTGCACTCTCTGTACATCTCTAATACTGCACTCTCTGTACATCTCTAATACTGCACTCTCTGTACATCTCTAATAATGCACTCTCTGTACATCTCTAATACTGCACTCTCTGTACATCTCTAATACTGCACTCTCTGTACATCTCTAATACTGTATATCTCTAATACTGCACTCTCTGTACATCTCTAATACTGCACTCTCTGTACATCTCTAATACTGCACTCTCTGTACATCTCTAATACTGCACTCTCTGTACATCTCTAATACTGTATATCTCTAATACTGTATATCTCTAATACTGCACTCTCTGTATATCTCTAATAATGCACTCTCTGTACATCTCTAATACTGCACTCTCTGTACATCTCTAATACTGCACTCTCTGTACATCTCTAATACTGCACTCTCTGTACATCTCTAATACTGCACTCTCTGTATATCTCTAATACTGCACTCTCTGTACATCTCTAATACTGCACTCTCTGTACATCTCTAATACTGCACTCTCTGTACATCTCTAATACTGCACTCTCTGTACATCTCTAATACTGCACTCTCTGTATATCTCTAATACTGCACTCTCTGTACATCTTTAATACTGTATATCTCTAATACTGTATATCTCTAATACTGCACTCTCTGTACATCTCTAATACTGCACTCTCTGTACATCTCTAATACTGCACTCTCTGTACATCTCTAATACTGCACTCTCTGTACATCTCTAATACTGCACTCTCTGTACATCTCTAATACTGCACTCTCTGTACATCTCTAATACTGCACTCTCTGTATATCTCTAATACTGCACTCTCTGTACATCTCTAATACTGCACTCTCTGTACATCTCTAATACTGCACTCTCTGTACATCTCTAATACTGTATATCTCTAATACTGTATATCTCTAATACTGCACTCTCTGTACATCTCTAATACTGCACTCTCTGTACATCTCTAATACTGCACTCTCTGTATATCTCTAATACTGCACTCTCTGTACATCTCTAATACTGCACTCTCTGTACATCTCTAATAATGCACTCTCTGTACATCTCTAATACTGCACTCTCTGTATATCTCTAATACTGCACTCTCTGTACATCTCTAATACTGCACTCTCTGTACATCTCTAATACTGCACTCTCTGTATATCTCTAATACTGCACTCTCTGTACATCTCTAATAATGCACTCTCTGTACATCTCTAATAATGCACTCTCTGTATATCTCTAATACTGCACTCTCTGTACATCTCTAATAATGCACTCTCTGTACATCTCTAATACTGCACTCTCTGTATATCTCTAATACTGCACTCTCTGTACATCTCTAATACTGCACTCTCTGTATATCTCTAATACTGCACTCTCTGTATATCTCTAATACTGCACTCTCTGTACATCTCTAATACTGCACTCTCTGTATATCTCTAATAATGCACTCTCTGTATATCTCTAATACTGCACTCTCTGTACATCTCTAATACTGCACTCTCTGTACATCTCTAATACTACACTCTCTGTATATCTTTGTCACTGTGTTAATACTTATGCTATACTGTTTTGTGTGTGTGTGACTGTTTTAATATTTATGCTGCACTGTTTTGTGTGTGGGTGACTGTTTTAATACTTATGCTGCACTGTTCTGTGTGTGTTTGTGTGTGAGTAACTGTTTTAATACTTATGCTGTACTGTTTTGTGTTTGGGTGACTGTTTTAATATTTATGCTGTACTGTTTTTTGTGTGTGTGTCTGTTTTAATATTTATGCTGTACTTTTTTTTTTGTGTGTGACTGTTTTAATACTTATGCTACACTTTTTTGTGTGTGTGTGTGACTGTTTTAATACTTATCCTGCACTGTTGTGTGTGTGTGTGTGTGTGACTGTTTTAATACTTATCCTGCACTGTTGTGTGTGTGTGTGTGTGTGACTGTTTTAATACTTATGCTGCACTGTTGTGTGTGTGTGTGACTGTTTTTAATACTTATGCTGCACTGTTGTGTGTGTGTGTGAGTGACTGTTTTAATACTTATGCTGTACTGTTTTGTGTGTGTGTGCGTGACTGTTTTAATACTTATGCTGCACTGTTTTGTGTGTGTGACTGTTTTAATACTTATGCTGCACTGTTTTGTGTGTGTGAGACTGTTTTAATACTTATGCTGCACTGTTTTGTGTGTGTGTGTGTGTGTGAGACTGTTTTAATACTTATGCTGTACTGTTCTTGTATCTGAGTGACTATACTTCAATGTTTCTGCTGCAATCTCTGTATGTGTGTGGCTGTTTTAATACCGATGTACTATTTCTGTGTTTATTTAAGTCATACAGGACACCTGAGGCTCTATACATCCGGATTACAGGTGAACTAGTCATTTCTATTATTTAATTAACTTTGTTAGTGGAGAGTTCATTGACTCTAAAAGCTATACCTATCGTTTACGGTAAATACTACTGTCATTGTTTTATCCACAGGGTGTTATTTACTGAAAAGGGTTGTATCAACTGTTTCTTACAACATTAAGATAACAACAATCCCGTGTGATAAATTATCGTTTTACTTCAGTGTCACTGACTCAACTTCACGAACTACCACTAGTTATGAAAAATGATGAATTTAATCTGTCAAATGTCATATAATTCACTGTATACCACTCCAATTTAAAGAATTTTAAAGGCAAATTACCGTAAAAATGAGACAACAGAACAGAACAATTGTAGACATGTGGAAGGTCATTACATGTATCGTGTAGCTGTAATTCGTTTGATACCGCTTATGGCCGTTACGCCGCAAAATGTCAATCTTTATTTTTTATCCTTACAAAGAGGACAGACACGATTATACAACAAGCAAGAATGGTCACGATTATTTGAAGGGGTAAACGCATTCCGTTTGACATCCAATCATCCAATGTAAATAATTATCCAGATAAATTAACGCATGACTGCACGGACAAGGAAGAAAGTCGCAATGACCTTCAAATCCAACCACTACTGCGAACAAGTTGAACTTGAAATTTATGTAAGCTGTCTCTTTAATGAACTCTTTTGAGGTATTTTTCAAATATTGCAAATATTGACAGCCAGTGGTTACGTGGGCATTCTACTCTTAAAGCCAAATGAGAGCTTGGTTTCAATCAAAATTCCAAATGAAAAAATTATAAATAATGCGATTTTTATTAATTTGTATCAAGGTTTTTTGTTTATTCCGGTAAGTCTAGCTATACAATGTAAATGAAGCATGAATTAATTGCAGAATATACAATTTGAGAATCTAAGGAAAGTAAAACCGCGCGGTTCTAAAAACACTTACAAAGAGTGTAACTCAATTTATTACAAGATTTAAAAATATAAACATGTTTATCAAGTAGCAATTGTCACCTTATTGTCGAGTTTGCATAAAATATATCGCGACATTTACATACGTTTTCATATCTACATTAAAATAACAGCCTGTTCAAAATTTACACCTGTGGACTGAATCGTCCAAGTAGATCCGTGAATTCTGTCTTACTAATCAATGATAATGCAAATTTATTTCTGATTCATTTCTAAAAACGACGATTTCTTTTCAGTTAATTAGCAGTCCAGCTAGGAATCACGCAGATGGTGATTCACTATTGAAAGGGCTACAAAAATGTTCAAAATGTATCATTAGTGTGGTGTTTGCGCATGCAAGATAACATTCTATAAACGTCCTAAGATATATGCACGTGTTTTCTTCTTTAATTATCATCATAATCACTACATCACCTTGTTGACTGTTTGACAATACCTTTAAAATGGCCACGGCACCGTCTTTTGGATTTATATGTTTGGAGTCGAAAGTTAATTATGTTTTGATGACATAAACCAAGCTCTTCAACATTTTGCGATAAGGAAACGCGTCGAATTAATTCAATATGCTGTGCATTTTTTGTCCCTGATGAGAATGGTATGGTGATACATTTACGTTATATAATCTTGATATTTTAATCTTATACAATAATTATATATAACCCCTCCCCCCAATTTAACCAAATTCACAGATTCTGTTTCATCCTAAACATTCCAATGCCACTGTGTTAGTGCTAATGAAATCTTTAACGCAATTCAAAAAATGCATTTTAATTATCTTTCATATTTCAGATTTTCATTAACCAATAAAAATGCAGTAATTTCGCATTCGCTTGTTTGTTTTTACTTCAAAATGATTTTTCTCACGACATATAATGTATGTTTTGCCGCAACACGATTTATACATTACATTCATTACATTTCATCACGATTCGCCTGTCCCTCTGGTAGATGTTGAATCGCGCCCACGGTAGTTCTTTTATGATGACTAGCAATGTAAAAGGTAGTTAACTGGTGTACCCCTCACCTGCAAGCGAATCTTGGCCCTCCTCGAGCGATGACGTCATCGACTTCATTGAAATCGTCCAGACAATCATTATCATCACACACAATTTCTGAAAAATGAAAAATTCAATAGTTTTTGAAATTTCATAAAATTACATGAACTAAAGTACAATAAAAAGTTTTTATCGCGAAGAAAATTGGTGTTAAATTACAGTTCAGTTCCGAAAACCACTAAAACTTCTTTTAAAAGACTGCACATATTCAACATTTTTTAGGTTTTTGCCCAGAAGACACTTTTACTGAGATTATCATACCGCTGTTGAATGTATATGTATCTGTTTCTTAATAATAAAACTTCCATAAACGCGGATATCTTAGAAAAGACTCCAACACGGACTAGAGGTTAAAACAGACGGATAACTCACCAGAGCTTGCTGCAGGTAAGCAGAGTAAACATAAGGCGATCACAATCCTCATTTTTTCTATGCGTTATTGTTTCAAATATTCCTATCTGCACTAAAAATGTATATAGTAATCCGATTTACACAACAGATCAGCACATTTGTAAACCGACACGCACCACCGGCTATGATGTTCTCGAGTGTGTGACGACCGAAGACAAAGTTCCATTCATATACCTCCCGTGTCCAGGTGTCGAATAATTATAGAATATGACAACATACAATTGCCACTGCGTTTAACAACTCGGTCCCATAATTTACCAAACACGCAAAGAAGAAAAGCAGGGCCGTAGGGTATGTTTCACGACACGTCTTTGTGCATTCGGACATTAATTTTACAAATTATTTAACCATTACTTCGTCATACTGAAGAGTTGAGAGCGTGATGCTGAGGACGTAGACCTCATTAAGAAAACATGTTTCTGTATGACGTCATTAACGTTAGTGACTTTGATATGACCAAAACAGATCACAAATTACACCTAAAATTACACGGAAATGCCAGAGGTTTGAAATGAATAAAAATAGAAATCTGTGTTCAGTATTTCTTAGCAAAAAAAAAAAAAATTGTTCATGATAAGGTGACATCCTTTTATTCGGTTAAGATGACCGTAACTGTGCGCGATATATTTTGTAACTATAGAAAAAAGGTGAGTCATTGATACATATACAATGCTATATTTAACTTCACAAATATATATTAATGTGCAGAATTACCACAGTACACTATATTGTGGTCTGTGATCGTGCAAAACGTTCACAAATCTGAAAGGGCATAAAACAGGGAGACTTACTTTTCCATTTTCCCTTTATTAGAGGGATATACTTTGATAAGGAAAGTGGATACAATTGGCACACATAGTTGTTTTGTAGCATCATAAGAAAACCCTCGTTATGTTTCCATAGGAAATTACATAGTAAAGTTCTTGTTCTTTTTTGGATGGAAACAATCCGCAGTCTATTTATTTAAAGAGTCAAATGAATTGGAATACATATTTGTATGACACTTTTTGCATATAATTTTCTGTCTCATTCGAGTATTTTTAAACTCATGTAGCGACATTAGCAGCTTTAGGTGAAGCGCCACAAATTTTGACCTATGCATAGTGCTTACGGCAGCAACAGTTGGAGTTCTTTTAATTTTAATGCAAGCAGTTCTCTCTTTAAAACCGATTATTCAAAGAACATACCCACCACTGCTTCATTTTCACAAGGATAATTACTAATTGACACAAGACATTTCAGGCAGAAAGATATTTGATTTTGATAATAAGTTTTATTTTTACGGGGACACTATCTATCATGGTTTGTACATGGCTCACATTCGTCCTAGTGACTCCCGTGGGGATTCGGGTTAGAATAGGTACTCAATACCCCCCTGCTTGTCGTAAGAGGCGACTAAATAGGGCGGTCCTTCGGATGAGACAGCAAAAACCAAGGTCCCGTGTCACAGCAGGTGTGGCGCGATAAAAGGATGATTTTTGCTTTTGCAGCCCTTCACCGACAATGGTGACGTTTCTACGAGTGAATTATTCCCGAGAGGGACATTAAACAACATTCAATCAATCAGTCTTCCTCGTGATATTGTCTATTCTAAATTTCAGGTCTGATACGGAATTAAAGTGCATACATCAGATATAGTTACATTGGTGCAAAAATATTCGAATCAAATGTGACGTACCAAAGAAAAACTTTGGACAGGTGACATGTGCATGTGTCTTTACGAAATCACCCAGTTCCATTTCTCTAGAAATAATGGTGATCTTACAGGTCCCCACCCTTCCCATCTGATCACGATATAATCGACACCACTGGATGACGAAAATGTCACGAGAAACAAGAGGTCCATGGGCCTTAATGGTCACCTGAGTATCACAAACAGAAACCTTACAGGTGTATAAGTGTTGAATGTTGATGGCGCATTCAGTGCAGATTTCATATCCGCAGAACGGAATAGCTTCAGATTGCGAACTACCATTACATATCATCTGGACATCAGCCACCATTGTGCCAGGTATGAGATGCTATTGTCTCTTTATCACGATGCTACCTTGATGCAAAGTAGGATTGGTTGGTAGGTTGTTTTATGTCCCGTCGAGAATTTTTCACTTATATTGAGACGTCACCAGCTGTAGCTGAAGTACCACAAACTTAGACCTATGCTTTGCGCTTACGGCTGTAACAGTGAGGGTTCTAAATTTAACGCGCCAACACCTGCCGTGATATGGGACCTCCATTTTTAAGGTAATGTCCGAAAAACCCGTGATTATGACTTCTAAACTTCCGAGCGTTTGGTGAAGGAGCAACCACTACCTGTGTTAACGTTCTAGGTTTGACGCGGTCATGATACAAGCTGGACTCGAACTCACAACCCCCCGGTTACGAAGCTGAGCTACCGTGACCAGTTACAAAATAATAGGATGGACAGAAGATACACGTGTCCGCAGACATGGCGATTTCTTTAAAAACATCTAAACTTGCTTTACTTAAGTCTACTGCTGTGAACTTGATGTGCTTTCTAAATGTAATGAATTTATAAGTATGAAGAAAGTCTCTTTGTTAGATGTTCGGTATCCAGGACTTTAGAAGAGAATTTCAAAAATGAAATATATTGCATATACTCACCGTGTGAACAGTTGAGCCCCATTATAGCATCAAAGTTTCTGGTCCTGGGGACACGAATGGTGGTGGCTTCTGTCCTCGTTATTACTGTGTGCCAAGTCGGATATCCAAGAGTCCAGGAGACGACTTAAACAGAAATTAAACATTTGAACCATTGAATAACGACATCGTTAAGGACTCCTGGTACACAGCAGTTAGATTGATGTGTACGCTTTAGCAGTCAAGAGGTATTATCAACCAGAGACTGACAGTGGTAGAGAATATGAGCTTGTTAGAATCTTTAACACCTATTTGATCAGTCTAAATTTTCAAAGATTTTCCCTTTCAAAAGCTAGCATGTATATCTTTATTTTGGCTGTATCAATTCATTATTACTTGAGTGACGTCATGCAGGGGTTTATCACAATAAAAAAAAAAAATCATTTTTGGTTAGTGCATCAGACTTGACACCCAGACACAATATCGGCGACACTACGATATCGACTATTTCAACTATACTGGGTTTTAGTTGGTTGTTTTACGTCCCGTCGAGAATTTTTCACTCATATTGTGACGTCACCAAATGTAAGTGAAGTACCACAAATTTAGACCTATACTTACCGCTCAGGGTTGTAACATTGAGGGTTCTTTAATGTGTCAACGCCTGTCGCAGCATGGGGCATGTTTTTTAAATTATACCCGAAAGACACTTGATTAGTTTGGCGAAAGAAAGATCACTTCCCTTTGTTTACGTCAGTCTTATCTTTAACGCGGCCATGACACGAGCAGGACTCGAACTTACGAAGCGAACAAATACTGTTAAAGAAAGACTTAAGGATTCAAACATGGTCGAGCGATATGCTCAATTCATCTATAGGTAAAATATACAGAACTGTTAAGATAGTAGACTTTGGATTTGAAAATACATGTATTTAGAAAAATTGTCATTTTTTTAAAATTAGAACTATTCTTGTTAGATTTCGCACCACAAATCACCGCCTTCCAGTAGAGACTAGCAAATGGATTAGTATTCCATTTAATAAAAGATTTTCTGTTTTGTGTAATGAATAAAAAATTGTAGACAAATTCCAGTATATATCAGAATGCAATGCTTTGTCAAATATTAGAAAAGAATACCTACACAGTAGGTACTACACAACACCTAATGTTATTAAATTTCATGAAATTATGTCAACCAGTAAGGCTAAAACACTTTAAAAAAACAACACCCAAAAATCTATGAGTTAGTTTGTCCTCCTTAAACATATTTTGTAAATACTTTTTCACTCCATGTATATTGTATTTTTGTACATACTCTGACCTTATTCTTATTCAAATGTATGTCTATCTAATGTACCTCTTGTAACATATATGTGGTTTGACCGAATAAATGAACTTGACCGCTCTAACACTGAGCTACCGCGACCGCATCGTGATGACACTCACATTTATATGATCTTCAAAGCAAGACAATTGCTGCGTGTAGCACGTCTTGAGATGTGTTTGTGGGATATTGGAGCCCAGAGAACCTTTTCACCAAAAAAAAAAAAAAAAAAAAAAACCCCATCACGATTAAGATAAAATGAAATAATCTAAAATACTGTAATTCTTCACTCGTATATTGAGTAAAATTAAGTATGTAAAACTTGCATTTTTACTCCGGGCATAGTTGCATTCAATTGAGTGGAAGGCACAGACGAAATTTTTATCTAAAGATTTTTGAGAAATTGGCCACAGGAGCCAGGATAAAAAAATTTAGCTCACTATTTTATTTTAGCGAACATGCAATGGAGGTTTCAAAATAATTTAATCACCAATGTCTCCTCGGTAAAATATCACGGTAATATTTTCAATCAACAGCTGACCATGGAAAAACAAGTCCTATCTGTTGTTTACCAGCCAATTGTCTCCGTTCAAACTACGCACGTTGAGGTGGGTATTTCCAGATTCAGTAAGTGTGGCTAGGGTGATGTATATATTTTATCATAACAGCGCCATCACCCTTGTACCATAATCCAAAACCAAGGGACCATGGATTTCACAATTTGCATAGAGGCTTCTCTTCTCCTTATTTAGACTCACAAAGAATTTCAAAGAATCTTTTTTATCCCCGTGCCACCAAAGAATGGAATATCTTGCCCAACTCAACTGATTCCTTCAAAACTCGGCTACAAAACCATTAGGCAAATCTCAGACTGTTCTTTTTAACTGTAGCTACTATTTCTTAATGTTAAACAAAAATTTAACTTGCGCACACCCTAACGTGGCAGAATAGTCAACCAGATGACGGAGGCCACTGACTGGTAGAAGTGGAAATAACACATGTTCACTATATCATCTCAGACTCTGCTTCTTCTCATTACTATGTGTTCAGAGTTTGATGTCCAAAAGTAAAGAGAATATTGTAAAAGAAACAACATAGTTTCAGTATATGAGCTATAAAACGTCTCACCAGCCTCAGAACCCCTGACCCAGGGATCAGGAATTTCACAATATCGGTATACTGGCTTCCGTCCTTATCACTACTGTGTAATCGATTTAGTTGTTTGATATCCTGGAAACAAGAATGCCATTTTAAAAGAAATGATATATTTCACTATATGAGTCATACAGCCCCACCCAGCAACAGAAACAATGACCCAAGGATGATGAATTACAATTTTGTAAAGACTTATCTTCTTAATACTACATGTATGTACTCAAATTTGTTGTTTTAGGTCCTGGATTTAAAGAGAAGATTTTCCAAGACTTAAAATGTACAAAACCCCTCAACAATTATAACATCTCTCTATTCAATTACAGGACAAACCATTACATCTCTATCCAATCACAGAACAAACCTTTACAACATCTCTATCCAATCACAGAACAAACCTTTACAACATCTCTATCCAATCACAGAACAAGTCATTACATCTCTATCCAATCACAAAACAAACCTTTACAACATTTCTATCCAATCACAGAACAAACCTTTACAACAACTCTATCCAATCACAGAACAAACCTTTACATCTCTATCC
>NC_079172.1:5840159-5870159 GCF_947568905.1 Ostrea edulis | reverse complement strand
AAACTTGTGGTCCTTGAAAAGAAGATTTTTAATATTCAAATGTGTTTTCCTATATACAATATATTCCTGTCAAGTAAAGCTTTAAATCCTTATCAAGGTTCTGTCTGATCCCAAACTGAATCTGCACTTGTACATTAATACTTTGACAAATTGTAGTCCCCAGTACATCTTGAGAATATGATTTTTTTAATAATCCTACACAAAACTTTAGACCCCCTACTTCAGCTCCACCCTAGCCTTGACACTGTCATGGTTTCCCTGTCAGAAAAACGGACTTAGAAAACCTGAAAAAATGAATTTGATACAATTTTCAGAATATTGATCTTGTAGCAATACACATCACTAGGTATCCATGCAATTGTGTTTCTGGTCTGACTTGACAGTGTTCCACAGAGCACAACAAATGACAGACAGATGGACAATGTCATCTCCTAGTGTTGCTTTCCTTTGCCGAGTGACAAAAAAAATGCTGTAAAACGAGTACAATATCAAATTTAACTTATCAATAACTGCACATATAGCGAATCTGGAACAGAATTTTGCTACGACCATACCATATTATGTATTAAGGGAAATCAATTTTCAATAACATTCACTTGCGTAATATTTTTAAAGTATTCATTTCAGGTCCATTTTAAGCCACCAATGTATCAGATTATGAATATTATAGTGATACTATATACATGTATTGATGATTCTAAAACTGTCTAGATCTGTAAGCAAGAACGATTTCTTTTATCTTATTTTTTTTTATTGCTTAAAATAGATCGCTGTTCGTAATCCATTATTAAAAAGATTTTTATATTTAGGAGATATAATAACAGTACTTGACAAGTGCAACTGTTGTAGGAGTATATATCAATAATTATAGAACCCAATTCAATTGAAAGTGTTATGCGTTTTATTGACACAGGACCTGAGTGGGAGACTTGCAGTTTGCTAGACCAGCATGCACTAAATTCCCATTACACACATTAAAACACCAAAGTCCTTGACAAACAGGAAATAGGGTCAATGATAAATCAACACCAAGGAAAACAGTGGCTGTTTTATAAATCTGAATTTATTAAAAATCTAGATCAAAGCAGTCACTATGTACACGCATCTTCACACTCTTTGAACATTGAGAAGGGCAGGCATAAAAATATTTCAAGAAGTAATAGGATTTGTACATTTTGTAACATAAATGAGTTAGAAGACAATTAAATTTCATTTTATTTTCAAATGTCCTTCTTATAACAGTTTAAGAATTAAATATATCAAAAAAAAATTATTACAAGAAACCCAATGTCCTCAAATTAGTAAAGCTTCTTAGTGTAAATAATACAAAAGATCTCAATAATTTAGGAAAGTTCCTACAACAGGCTACAAAGTTACGATCTTCATGTAATTTATGAAATGCTGTACTTGCAACGATATATTATTTACACACTGTACATGGACGGACAGACAGATGATGGACAACAGGCAATCAGAAAAGTTCACTTGAGCTTTCAGCTCAGGTGAGGTAAAGATTATTAATTTCAATTCTAATGTGCACATTTCAGTCACCAGTAGACTTACGTATAGATATAACTTGTCAATGTTTAAATATCTTCATGGGAACTTGTTATCTGTAAAACTTTTTAAACTTCTCTGGCAATTCATATTGGTGTATTGAACAAATTCAAACATGTTGCTATTTATGAGCATGAACCCTGTAAACAAATTAGTGCTATAATCTTTTATATTGATATGGTGGGTCAATATCTAATATCAGATATGAACTATATCAGTCTGCATCATGAATGGCATTGTCAGCTACTTAGGGGCCCATGCACAGAATACGCCAGACACTGAGAAGGGAAAAAAACACCATTGAAATCGTAGGAATTGCCAATGAATTTCTAAATGCACTAAATATTGATTTAATATATGATGAAAATTCAGAAACTGGCTGCTCTCTCTCTCTCTCTCTCTCTCTCTCTCTCTCTCTCTCTCATATTTGAGAAGTAAATTGCAAAGTTTTAAATTAGACTTCCTCAAGTGTCTACATTAATTTTTTCTAATATGATGGAACTGCTCTCTCTCTCTCTCTCTCTCTCTCTCTCTCTCTCTCTCATAGCCACAATCTGTATCAGAACAACTTACTATCGCAAAGAAATTAACATAGAGACTCTGCAAGTTCTTTAAATTTACTGCTTTCTAATAAGAGTTGACAAGGACCTGGTACAGCACTGTGCAGGTCATCTGTCTTATAACAGGAGCTGGTGTTGTAATGATTGAGTACCATGCAGGGAGCAGGCTATGGTGTAATGCCTATCCACAATAATCATATACAGAAGATTTATTTCTGTCGGTGAATCACAATTATACTACTCTGAGAGATAAACTAATTTAGAAATACTCTTTAGTTATATCTTCAGCAGAGCAGTGCTTCTTCCTTTATCTGTGTACTTTCACATCTTGACTACAGAGCATTTAAATTTTACTACCTAATAATTATGCTCAGTGGTTGAAGCGCTAGCTTTGCAACTGGGAAGTACCAGATTCAATTTCTAGTCCTGGCGTCATATTAAACTCTTCCTTCACCAGGCATTCGGCATTAGAAGTGAAAGTCCCAAATTCGAATATGATCTTTAAAAATGGAGGCCCCATGTAGGCACTGGCTCCATAAAATTCAGGTGAAATTTCATGGTACTAATTCACCTAAAACTGGTGATGTCTCTATATGAGAGAAAAATTCTAAAATAATATTAAAAAAAACAACAAACCGAAGAATTATGTGTACAGTGCATTTGGACTTGCGTGTCCATGAAAAATGTATTGTTTTCATGCGATATATTCAACTTAGTCTAAATCTTTATCATCATTACCTGTGAATTCTCAGCAGGAGAGGGAAAACTGTATTCAAATAACAAGAAACGCTCGAGTTTGCAGCTATATGGGCATGAAATTAAATTTTGAATTATTTAATTAATAAATCATATCTGACGTCAGGATTCTTATGAGTACACAATCATAGTAAGCGTGGGTAATTGCCGTTCACAGTCCTTGAGCACACTCAAAGATGATATGACCCTGCACTTTTAGGAACCAGGTGCAAATTTTTTTAGGTCACTATTACTTTTTATTCCCTGCTGATCACACACACCGGGGTATATATCTACTGATAACAGCATGGCAACTTCAAAAACTAAACAAAGACTGAAAAGGTCGGTTATGTGTGCTTTAAATTTCAGTCTATTTGTCTAACCTACTTGCACAAAAAATTTGGTTAAGACCTCTATAAAAAAATTTGACTAGACAACTTAAAGTTTTCTATGATTTCTAATTATCTATGGCGTAGAGATATCTCCATGGTAGCTATAAAATCATTAATTTATAAAATCTGAAATAAAATCCATGTACTCCTGAATCCTCATTAAACAATTCGAGAGTGGGGCTGGAGACATAAGAAATGAGAAAAATATGGCAATATTTTGTTCAAGATTGGGAAATCATTTCAACATTACAGAAGTCAGCAGCATCACGGGGAAATCAATATCTTGAGGTATTTTCGGTTCAATGACTCAAATGATTAAAAGGCCAATCTGCATCATCTTGAGTACATTTGTAGGACATATTCAGATTGGTCTTAGAATGAGTTTGCTATTGTGAAAATCACACTTCAGTTTTGGGTAAATTGTGGGTTTTTTCACATTGGGGAATTCCTTTTAGAGAACTGAGAGCCGGGCTGTTACCACGGAGCACAGTCCGGGTACTGTGTATGGAGTATCATCTTTTTGAGAAAAGATCTTTTTCAACAATTCAAAAATGTTTTCAAATATTGCTTCCTCCTCTTGCTGATGAAAATTTGTGTTTCATGATGCCGATTTAACATTTCTTAACTCTAACAATGGTAGTATCAGTTGCTTCACTTTTCATACAGAGTCTATACAGTTTCCGCAAAGTTATTACCTTGCTTAACAAATGATAATGAAATGAGGATCCATATTGCATATCACCCTATATTATATAAGTTACCTACAAATGGTTATATCAGCAAAGTTACATGTATCAGAAAAGTGTCAAAAACTAACACCTGTGAAAAAAAAAATTCATTTTCATGATCGACAATCAGATGTTGTGTGGCTTGTTCCATTAATACCGACTTAAAGAACATCTCAATCTTACCTTCCTTCGTCTGAGAACTCCCAGTCGTACTCTACATGTTCTTTGTTATGTCTTCCGAACAATCAGTACATTTGTTAGTACAAAACTGCATCACAAACATCTAGACATCACTCACTGAAAAATTTGAAAAACAAATCTATAGAATAATGTATAATGATATCACTAAAGTCTTGCAATTCATCTTTAATACGTATGTAGTTGCATGACAGAATCTCGTAAGGATGAGTCTTTATTGAAGGTAAAAAAAAAAAACCTGTTTAAAACAGTGTCTGTTTACAAAAAAAACAACATAAAAGACGCCCTCCTACACCATTGCATCAAATTTCACAATCTGTCAGAATGTGGTATACACCTAGATACTGAAGAGCTATCATCATGCCTCTAGTCATATGGGAGGGGGGATTTTTGAAATCATTTAAAATATATTCACATAGATATGGTCCAAGAGTATGTCTTGGCCCTTTCCACTTTTCTTGCCCTCACATACACACACCCTCCTTCTTTGATGTTGTTTCATTCAAGCCTCATTAGTAACTAAGAAACTGATAGCTGCGCAGTGTTTCTCATTAAAACATAAGTTACAGATAAATTGTCCTGTTTTAGCAACCTATAAACCACGCATAGCTCAGCTCTAGTGAGCAAAATAAAAGTAAACATTTGTCAAAGTACCACTTAATTACAACATTAAATCATAAGTTACCAAATAAATTTTCCTGTTCTAACACATAGCTCTGCTCTGGTGATCAAAATAAAAGTAAACATTTGTTAAAGTATCACTTACAACAATATATGACTACAATATTGTACAAGTCACCTTCTGAAATCAAAGATTTAAATGTGTTTAACATCAACAACAATATAAAGGTAAAAGATTTAACAGCAGTGAATACAAGCGTGCCATAATATTTAATATAAAGAATGGACATAAAATCCACAAATTTTAAACAGAATCAAAATAGATGCAGACAAGAAACTGTGAAATAACTAGGACTGAATCTAAAGCTGAATACAGTAATTAAAACGAAGAGCGTGAGAGTTTAACTAATGCACATATTGATTGCATGGTTACATGTGCCAGTGTCAGGTTTGTTTTTGTATATATTTTAATGCATTCGTGCTCTGGAATATCAATCATGCCTGCACTACAGTCAATTCACAGGCTGTATGCAACAATCAAAGGCTACAATGAGAAGTATCTCTCTCACAATTAAAATAATGCCTATAATATCTGTAAATATTAATGCAGATGAATAAGTAATAGGTTTCATCATCTTTCAATTACTCTAAAAACTTGAGTGATTGAAATTATACTGCAACTGCTAATATTGAAGTTAGACATGGAACTACTCGTCACTCATGCATATTGCATTGAATTTCATTACCAGCACACTCGGATGAACTCGATAATTTCATTTTGTTGTCAGACTTCAAAAGAAGAGCACTTCTACGAGGGAAATATAATCGTCCTCATTTATCAGGATAACTTCACAATAAAAATCAACCTTGAAACCTGAAAAGAGAAATTCTATTATAAAGATAACATACATCACTTTTCTACTAGCGACCTAGATACTGCATTGTCAGATTTGCATTTGATACCAGTCTGAATGCTTCAAAAATTGACTTCTCAATTCAATGTCATTTGAAAATCATACAGATAAGTGTAGGCTTAATCCCTTACCATCATTAGGATCTGCCACTAACGTCATCTTCATTATCTACAACTCGAATCTATGTCACCATTCCAAGTTGAATGCATGTACATTATTACTGAACTTTGCCAACTGTAACCTGAAAGTGAGAAATATTTCATTTTTACAGTTGAAAATATGCATTGTAATGGTATCAAATTTTGATTTTTAGTATTTCTAAAGAAAAAATTAACAAAAAAGAAAACTAATTCATGCTGATTGATTTATAGATTAATTCATCCCCCACCCCCAGTTTTTTTTTTTAAATGATCTTTTCTCAAATTCGCAGTATAGGTAATTTAAATGATAATAGATTGTATATAGACATTTGTACTTAAATGAGAAGTAATTTGCTAAACCTACACTATCAAATTGATATCTAAAAAATTTAGGTTCATCTTTGAAAAAATCTCCACTCAATATTAAAGGTAACCTTTTCCCGACAAGGGGTGTGGTGTACTGTATATGTACTATAATCATAATTTATTTGACTGCACCCTTAAGTTTGTATCAGTGGTCATGGTGTGCATGTGCTGTGTAAATAAATAACTAGTGTAGTAGAGTAGAAAATCTATGGCTTGACCGGAATCGAACCCGGGACCCCTGCATTATTAGTCAGATGCTCTAACCACTGAGCTATCCAGGCCGATATCCACGGTCCGTATAGCCTTAACTACTACACTAGTTTCCATCATTTATCTGATGAACTAGAAAAAGGGTAACCTTAATATTTCAATATCAACAGGATCACTATGAATTTGTTGATTTATTTTTTTTTTAAAAATCACTTAATGATTGAGTTAATATTAATAAATTTACAATTAATGAACTTCTTTATCAATATGTATCTACATAGTAGTTAAACAAGAGATTAGACATGAATTTGTGAAAGGAATGGATCGACTTGTACTTTGTGAAACTTAATTTGTCAACTAATAATTGGACTCTGAAATATTGGCAGCTTCGATTCGAAGCAATGTATAAATCCTATAGTTCACACCGACAGATTACAAAGCAGAAAAATGCTACACATCTACAAAATGCCCCTGTCATTTCAAATATACACATCTACAAAATGTCCCTGTCATTTCTAATATACACGGACTGCAACTACCTCTACATTTTCTCTACGTGGTCATTTAATTTGTCAGTTCAGACAGAAGTTATGTAAATACATTGTCATATAGTCCCTAAAAAGGCACGTGAGCAATTCCCTCTCCAATGTGAAAAAAAACCAAAAACAACCAACCAACCACATTGAATTCTGCTCAGTTACATGTATTTCTCGTACACTACATAACAAAACCTTATACTATGAATTTGAGCTTTCTCAAAGCAGTTCTTGAAAATTTGGTCATAATTAGGTTGTGATCATCAAACTTTCTCCACCACCACCCTCCTCACTTCTGATCAAGCATGAAGGTCGATATTTACATGCACACATACATCATCAGGTGTGTTCATGATTGTGATGTTGACATAATACAGAGATGGGGGACAATGTTGTGCAGACCTAGAACACTCTGTGAATGTAGCGGTACTCCGAATACTGAAAAAACAGATTATACGATATTTCATGATGGTTTTTGGATTTGGAAACATGCAACACTTGTGTGTTAGAGGGATTGGTGTAGCAATGAAAGATGTGCTCTATCAATTTTAAAACAATCTTTTGCTGAAATTTGAATTTCAGCAATTTATGAAGTGGGAATTATCTAGCTTTGTGACAATTGGAGATATGCAGCTACCTGGTAATTGAAACTTACATCATTTTCTAAAAGCATCAATTTTGTTTGCTTTAGTGTTGTAAGTAGCTGCAGAACTGTAGCTCACTGGGAAAATATTGGGATGTACCAGATGGTCTGGGCCAATATTTTCCAAGAAAGCTATATACCGATCAGCGGCTATGTTGTAAATTTTAAGTTATTCAAAATGTTTTAGCAGTATACCTATACTGAAAACAATCCTTGAAGCTTTAGGGCAGGGCATGCCATGGGTACTCTCTACAACATGAATGTTAAAGTACCCGTTAATATGTAAATATAACTTAAAGCACTGATCAAATCACTTTTGAATTTCGTAGAATATTTTAACATACTGAATAAATTGTCTCCAAAAGTACTTCTCCAAACTGACCATTTAGTTTGCTACTTTCCAATCTTGCAAACTTTGCCCGGGGGGGGGGGGGGGGGGGGGGGGGGGGGGGGGGGGGGGGTCGTGCCATTATGGAACTCATTCCATCCACGGTTAGGCCCCTCTTTCGAAAAATCCTGGATCCACCACTGATCTTTTTGCAGCCACCTCCCTGTTTTGACCGTACATAAGTTTACTTCAATGGTCCTTTTTAGCAACTTGAAACGATATGTTTGGCCTAATGCTAGCTTTTAAGCAAGGTTCCAAGATTCATTAACAGGCTGGTCTGTAGCATGCAGTCGATGCCCTTTGACGCGACCGTGGTACAGTTTGGTACGAAAATGTGCTCGCCTTGCCTGAGAATTTGTCAGTAGACTTTCTTTCTACAAGACGTAATTCCGCGTAAGGTCTGTAAGCCTATCATTATCAACTGTGCACAGCTTACAGAATCAGCCGTGATCAATATTACAGAATGGTACACACAGTTATTGAACACAAAAATAGCTACACCATAAATAATTTTGTACGAAGAGGAAGCCCAAATCAATGAAACCACTATAACTCACGCCAGGCAACTATTTTTCTCTTCGCTTGTCTATATATAACTTTACGAGGTTTCGTCTAGCCAAGACGATTTACGTCACAAAACTTTTTTTGTCCTCGGAGGACCCCGATTGTTCTCGTAGCTTACGAATATTTCCTTAAATGGAAGTAGTGTTTCCTGTCCGGAATATACCGGAGGTTTCCGAGCTCTATTCCATATATGGACAGTGGGGTTCCGACGTTAGCTTACATCACGAATACTGGTATGTGACCTTGCTCCCATATAAGGAAATTTTACCAATCGGAAGGGTAAAGGTCATACTACGACGAGAAATATTCCCATGGTCGTACTATGTAAGTTTTCTCCAAAACTACAAATGCTCAACCAAAGATTTTTAGAATATAGACGTATTAAGTCTCAAGTAATGCAGAAATTTACTGTTCTTTAGAAATCGATGATTAAAAGTGAATGAAATTCGCATGACCTAGATTCTGCGACAAGCTACTATACAACCGACTACTATACAATTCTTCATTGACGTCACATTTGCGTCAATCGTAGTCAAGCAACGGGAATCGAAGTGAAATCTGATTGGCTTAGATTTTACGCACAATACTAAGAGTTTCCATATATGGGACATGTAGTAAAGAGAGTTTCATTCATAAATACGTTGATCGTGGAAGAGAAGTTCATTCATAAACTGATCCTCGAATGTGTGGAGTAGTTTGATACAAATAGTAGTTACAATCGGTGATCTAACAGTGTTTACATAACTTCTATGAAAACACGTGTCCACCAGTAAACATTGGAAATGATTATGGACGGTTTAGACACTCTATCGCAAGTTGCACTGGAACAGATTAACCTTACCAACTTGGCTAATCTGTGTTTTGATTGTGGTTCTGTTCCGGGAGGGGGTCGCTTGCCCTCCGAGTCCATCGATGACTCTCTGAATACGCCTGTGACTAGTAATTCGGATACATTCAGCTTTGGAAATGATCCTCTAGGGCCTGTGCCTATTACTGCCCATGGTATGTAGTGTATTTGATTATAACATCTCTGCTTATACGTATCTCTTCGAAGTCTTTTATTTTATGGAATGGTTATTCTAATATTCTAGCACTGTTGTATTGAATATATATCTAAATTGTAATATACAACTATATCTTCAGACAAAACTAAGAACCCTATCGATCAGCTGTTGGGGAATGCTTCTATTATTAGAATCTCTAATTTGTATTCATGCGGCTATGTGCGTCAGCAAATGTTGATTGCCAGTTCATTCATAAAATGGAATGTCTCGTTACTACGTTAAACTTTGGACTTTTTCGGACTTTGGGGATATAATACTGGTAGATTTAAGTTTATAGTAAAATTTTATCGTAGTAATACCACGTTTTTGTGTTTATGTTGGTCTCCCACACCAAAAAATCGCCTACGCAAACATTTCTATATAAGGGTCATGGGGCGGAGCTAATGTTGCAGTCGTAGAATGTACGTCATAGGCGCATATCTCGAGTGGTCTCGTGCGTAAACGCTATGTCATTAATAGTTGGGTCGATAGCTTGCAATTTTTTTCCTTATTCACTGTAATTGATTTATGACGACAGCAAAACCGAACAAATGATCATTACAGTTTAAGTAATAATAGGATGCAGATGACAAAAATTAATAATAATGTTTTTAAAAAAATCATTACTTATACTTTTCTCCTGCAATTTCAGCAAACATCGAAGCTCAGATTACCATACCTGAGAGAAATTTCGGTGCAGTTCCATGCACCGAACACCAAACCCAGCCTTCATTTGACCAAGCTAACCAGCAGGGCATCACTCACCGCATCCAATATAAAGGTACCCTCGTCACGTCATCAGTGACTCCATCAACAACTACAGCGGACCAGCTATTCCCAAACAGCGGCCAGCCTATCTTTGCTCCACTGTCGCCCTTACTAAGTATCCTCACACAGGCAACACAAGTTCAGGCACAAGTTGCTACTTCACATTGCCACAGTCTCCCAGACTATTCCTCTTATCAGTGCCAGCCGCAACTTCAACAGCAGTCATGCTTCAGCCCTGCTCCATCCACCACATCTCAGCACTCGCATCCCTCTCACGCTGGCTCCCCTCAGCCTGATATGGGAGTCCAAGACTGCGATGCTTATTCCACTGGGTTTGGATCCCCCGGTCCTTTGACCCCCAGTTCTACTCAGTCCACTCCGGAACCACAAATTCCAGTATGCGAGCCATTGTCTTTGGACTACACAAGCCCACCTCCTCCTTACACTCGCGCCTTCGAAGCTCAAGTAAAACAGCCCCCAATATTCAGTTCGTGCTCTCAACAACAGCCTATCATCAGTGAACAACAGCCTATGAACATTAGCTACCCTGTGTCATCAACTATGTCAATGACACCCCAAACAGTCCTTCATTTCACAGACGACATGCGTGTCAGTGATATGAATACACATCAAAGCACAGAATTCAAATGGACAGTGCAACCAAATCAGACTGGTTTACCAGACTTTAATGCTCTTAACGTAACTCAAAACTACCAACAGCCACAGTATCAAGTTCCAAGCATAAAACAGGAACCAGGCATTAGTGACTTATCAAGTGACTTCTTAAATCCATCATCCCAAGCTGATTTCGGCATGTCATCTCAGAGCACCCCATCGAAACATTCGTTGCCTTCATCCATTATCCAGCCCTACCCACAGGGACAACTCAAATTGTTGCCAGTCAAACCTAGAAAGTACCCAAATCGCCCAAGCAAAACTCCACCCCATGAGCGACCATACGCATGTCCAGTAGAAAGTTGCGATCGGCGATTCTCCAGAAGTGATGAACTCACACGTCATATTCGCATTCACACCGGACAGAAACCTTTTCAATGCCGTATTTGCATGCGCCAGTTCAGTCGAAGTGACCATTTAACAACTCATGTGCGGACACACACTGGAGAAAAACCTTTCTCTTGTGATGTTTGTGGACGAAAATTTGCTCGTAGTGACGAGAAGAAAAGACACGCAAAAGTGCATTTGAAACAGAAAATGAAGAAAGAAGCAAAAATGCTGGCTTCAAATGCACCCCTCCCCCCGGCTACCTCGACAAGTGATATGGTCACCAGCATCCTACAAGGCAGTGTTAGCGGGCCTAGCACAAACTCAATCCCGCACATAGTAACGACATCCTCTCTATAAAAAAAGACAGTGAAACGTGAAAGACAGCTCAACAATTTATTTCACTCTGTTGTCAGGGACTCCGGTGATTATATACTTACTATAAGTAGAAAGGACATAAGGTTGTCTAATGTTTGAGCGCGAATTGAAAACGAGGTAATTCGTTTTCGCGCTTTAAAAAATGAAAGTACAAAAATACGTATAGACAAGCTTTATTATAGTCATTTATTTATGTTGCCAAGTGTCATTTTCTCATTTTACATAATTGATAAATGTTGTTCCTGTTGTTTGTTATTGCTGGCAGCATATCAGGTACTAGTGCTTATGTTAAGAATTCGTTATATATTTGTTAAGTTTCTCCCCAAATAAATTACATTTCAGTAGATCTGAACCCTATAATAGCTTTATGAATGGCATTTTATTCGTATATTTTGTTTTTCTCTAAAAATACTGTAAATTTTATACAATTACCAAACTCGTATTTTTATACCACCTCCTAAATTAAATATTTAGTCGTGTACAGTTGAGGCTTATAAAATTCTTTAGCCAAGTTCATGTGTACAAACTTTCTGTCACGTTGTGATAAATATGTGATTATGTGAGACTGTGTGAGAGACAAGTACATTACTTGTATGATATTTTGTTGAATTTGCCCTTTTAAACATTTCTTATTTTATTATATTTGTTCATTATATGTTGTCATATTTCCATATTCTTGCTGGCTAAGAGTAAAAAAGCATGATGCTATCAGAAACTGATAGTCGACTGTTGAAATAAATGAGTTAAAATATGAAATCTGTCTTTGTTTACATCATTAATCAAGAGGGGATGCATAGAAAGGAAGTTGTGTGCAACAAATATATGTGTCACTGATGACTGGAGACATTAAACAACGAAGTAGGAGCGCTTTAGAGTTCCAACATCATCTGAAATGTTGCACGGAAGATAAACTTACAAAAGTTGTCTAGAAAACCAAAAAAGACAGCATGTAAAATATGCTTTTCAAGAGTTTCAGTGCCGAATAATGTCTGTTGTATATGCTAATACTATAGAACAAACGATACGAGGAACACCTTATTATTTTGATTTGAACTATTATACTACCACACAATACAAGTGATATACATGTGTCTGCATTTTGCGAGGGGATAATAAATTAATGAAGTATTTGTGATATGGGGACAAAATAACAATGATAGCTTTGGTAAACTTAATGGATTCTCCATAATTCTAATACTAGACTGAAATTCATCATTCATTTGAATAGGTTTTCGTTTTTGTTTGCCTAATGTTACGTTTCATTTGGGGTTTATTACTGACTAAACAAATAGAGATATTTTATAATTAACTTGGATATGTGAAATCCATACTATTCCGAATTGATCTCCGTATGTATATCAAAGTCTGAGTGGTCGGTCGTGAATACACTTATTGAAAGGCCATCAGAATGGACTTGAGAAAGGAAATCAACTGCTTTAAATCACGGATTGTAGCTTTTATATCCTACGACCTTGAAGAGTGGAGCTCTTACTTATATATCACGTGATACAGAAGTGCTTACATGGTATGTGCATATATACATGTATGTGTGTAACATCTTGTCAAGTTCAGCGAAGTCAAGGTTTTAATGTGCAGCTACACCTTAGTCACCTGTGCGTTTCCAGCAAGGCTTATCTCAGACTAGCAGAGGTCAGGTGGTTACAATTACCTATCTTCGCAAAAACCCTTGCGGTGTCGGGATAATTGTAATACATGTATGATTCTTAGGCCGAAAAAAACCCATTGTTTAATGACGAGTTCCTAGTATATGTATATCTAGGCAAATGCCATTCTTGGTTTCAATTCTATATTTTGCACATCTACTTACAAGTACAACTAGTGGTTGACGACTAAAGCTCCGAGAAGGAAACCGTTAACATCAGTACATTTCACCAATATAAATCTTTATTTAGGGAAGTTATGGTTAAGAGAGGGTTATCATTTAAATATTCATGTGATGTACAAAGACTACTGTGTTTATGTACTAGAATTATGTACCATATTAACTGAATTCACTACGATCATTACTGTGTTGATTATTTCACCACATTATAATGCATATAAGTTTAACGTTGACATATTCTAGTATTTAAAACTGTTTTGAGGCTTCTCATAATGATATATGCACTCATTACATTCATGTAGATTTCATGTTAAGTTTCCCTCGCTCTTTTTGTTGAAGATATTCGAATACTTGTAGATAAATGATAATTTCAAAAACCTGTGTAAAAAAAAGTGGTATTCAAAGGCATTTAAAAGAATTCAAACGGCTGGCCTGTAGATGGGGGAAGGAAGATCGATCTCTTAGATTAGAAAGTTTGACATCATTCAATCTGATGACTGATTAGCAGAATGACAAAGCCTTTTCCCATAGTTGCAGTATGTAGTTTGATGCATTACCTCCATATTGTGAATGAAGTGGTCTGGTGATTTTCAATAAACCGAATGACAGATTTTTTTCTGTGTTCCAGTTCTGTTGACTCAATAAGAACTCCCAAGTTTGTGAAATAATCTTCTTTCTTTTTTGCTCCTCTGTTTTGTGAAATAATTCAAATTTACAGAATTTTAAATACCCATGCACACAAAATTCTACTAGTCCGTTTTTTCTGGAGAAGAAGGTTGTGGCAACTTTCCTATACATATTGTTGAACATATACACATCGCCAATTCCATGAGATCATGAAGTTTACAACGAGCATGATTTTTGACAGAGCTTGCTGCATACATGTATGTTACTTTCATTGGAATGCATGAAGTCTATAGTAGAAAAAATCAAGTTGCATTTTTAGAAATATGTTAAGGAGGATTTTTCACAAGTTCATGTTTCATTATCATTACATTGTGTTTTGATTTTATATATTATTTCAGGGGAAAATGGTTAAACTTTCTATATATAATGCATATCTAACACTCAATCTTCGCCATTGATTTTCTAAAATACCCTAGGTTCCCAGGACGAAATTAGAGATGTGACGTCAAGATAGGGTCGATTAAATTGATTTTATGACGATAGAAACTTCAACCTGTGATTTACTTCCCTGAAAAGCTAACTATATGATGTATAGTGCATGACCTATTTCCATTGTTGGCCGATGCTTCCCGAAATGAACATGAAGACGGAAATATACACTTTATTTAGCGCTAGGTCCGATCGTGCTTTTATGCAAGCTGTGGTGTATTTCGTGGCGTGAATTGACATTTATACGAGGCCGACTACACAAAACACAGGGAAGATCTACATATGCAGGGGGGAAAAATCCTTGTGCTTATTTGGAGAACAGGGAATAGAGACATAAATAGATATACTGTTACAGATTAAAGGCAAATATGGTAAAAATAGTATGCTCTATAAACATGATAAACACAAATTCATATATATTAATTGTTAATTGAAATAGGGTACATATGGGTTTCATATTGTTTTCAAAAAGGAAACCCTGCTGATATATTTCTAAAGATATGTTCTTCCATCATGCAATATCCTTTTTATTCATACAATCTTTAGAATCTCTCAATCTCGTTCAATTTATATTTATAGCCTTTAAGCTGCAGACAGATTATGCATGTTATTTATATTTTTCAGCGTCAAAGTTGCATGTTGTAGGATTCACTGGTATGTTTGTGAAGAAAATATGGAAGGCGCGCGTCAGTTATCCATCATGAGATGTAAAATCGCCATGTTATTATGAAATCGATATAATCTGAAAATGTAATAGCCGAGAAACTTCGATTATTTTTTTCACAGTGAATTCTCATGATTCAACTAATAATAGTTGTACTTTTCTTAAAGAAGCATAAATCATTTTAGCAATAAAATCTGGAAGCACTGCGAGATATGATATGATTTAACCCAATAATCGATGCAAGTGTAACATGAATACATTAGCTCCGTATCTCTCTCTGGAGGGGGAGAACAATTTCACAGCTGACTTTCTGTCGTTTATGGTATATTTATTGACGGATCTATGGGATTTTTCATGGTCCCCGGAAGCCAAATTTGCCGATATGATGCATATAAAACGTGTCGACTAAACGCTCAGTAAAAACCGACTTCTAATGTTGTCCCAAACTTTTGCCACTAGGTGAACGTTTGTCTTTACAGTATTGGTAGTGTAGATTGGGTAATCACATCCATACGACAAGAATCTGAAGGAATATAATTGTTTACATAAAGTCGAGTAACGTTGACTAAACGCGCAACATACATTTAGAATTTACACCTGATTTCTGTAAAACATTAATATTGTAAGTCGATAAGATGCACAGAGAGACTTCTCCACTTTCGATGCTTCACTCTGTGTTTGAGTCCTTCACTTGTTAGTGAAGTTTTAACGTTTTCAGTACCATATGGTACACTGCACTCCAGAAACTCCTTTTTAAAAAAACCCGAAGAAGATAATGATAATACTGCATTTGAAGCAATTGTAACATAAATATGTTCAATTATCTTTATTCTGCTTTATGCTTTGTGAACGAACAAAAATTGTGCAACGACTTCACAGATAGCCTGGAAATACAGGATTACTGGTAGATCAGTGTTCTGTCGGACATAATCGTTCCCACAGAGTTTGTTGCATGGTTCTTTCATTGATTTGGAAATGTACTTCGCTCTGTATGATATTAAGTATTGCCTCACTTTCCGCGATAGAAAAATGATATTCATGGTGTTCACATAAACGGGAGAACTTGTGAATTGGAAAGAAACGCTGTGTTGGTACTACGATTAGATCGCACTTGCTTTGATACCGATGGGATTAACAGAGCGTAGAGTTGTCGTTTACCAATATTTCTCGTCTTTCCTTTCAACATGAAACTCATTATAGTTTATTACAAACATTAAATGATTACTGCAAAAATTAGAAATATTGATCATTGTTGTAATGTCCCCTTTTTTCTATTGGGTGTTGGGCTACACCTTAGATATAGTGGCAACATGAAATGACCAACAATCAAAAGTCCCTGAATGATTAAACATTGTCTAACAGGCCTGTATTGCCCTGTATGTAACGCACATCACATGTAAGTTGCAACACTGTTCGGGAACTTGTCATATCGATTGATGATAATGATAGCATACTACTGGTTTCCCAGTTTCCGAGCAAATATATGTCCTGTCACGTGACTTTGAAATGTTCAACATCCAGGAGCCATAGGAAACGTCGATTGATTTTTTTTTGGAAAGAGAGAGTTATTATTAGCTCGGTGGAAGGAAACCCACTGTCTCAGAAGCTCTACCTTATTTTTAATGAACCAATCGTTACATGGCTGTAGACTTCCTACATTTTCACCCTATGTTCAATATGTTAACTAGTCAAACACATGTTGACGGTGGAAATCATCCGGTTTAAAGAACAATAATTTCACAAAAAATAATAGAAAATTGATTACTTGAACATACCGGCTAAGTGCATGTAATTTAGATTTTTAACCTATTGCAAGAATGATCAATGTCATGCAACATATGGATTTATATTATGTATGAATTGCGAGAAAGTCGATTAAGTCTCACAATATATATATATATATATATATATATATATACACACACACACACACACTCTGTCGCTTGCCATTGGAAAGTCTCGAAAATTGATAACTTGAATGTTTGTCTCTATCGAGATACACTCTTCGTTTCCATGACGATTTCAACCAACGAATAAGGCCAGAGTATTATCATTATCATCATTAAGGAGTATTCGATTGGCCAAATAAATTGACCTATTTTCGACCGAGACTGTAGAAGGATAGAAAATGTGGCGTCCCATGAATCAAGTAGTAATTAGCATTCTATGTAAGCAGAATTATCCCATAAAAAATCAACGCAAACCTAAACTAATATGATAAAATCTACTGAATGAAACCGAAGATCATGAATTAGCATTTGATATTTTGTGACCAATTTCTCGAAATATCAATAGTACGTTTTCGCAAGATTAACATGACCCAGTTTCTCCTCTCAAATGATAACGCCATTTGACACGGTGAGGTACGTTCCACGATCCTATTGTTTGGTTGATGTAGTGTGCAATATCATATTCCGTGCCCTATATCATGTGTAATATTAAGGTGTGATTTGATATGTAACGTTAGGATATATATTAGTTGGAAAGCTCTAGTAAATCTATACTACTAAACTGTAAGCTTGAATATGAATGCTATCCATTGTTACTGTCCCCCTTTCGTATTCTCTTTGGTTAGTTGTTACGGTTTAGAATTTAAACAGATAACCTATTGAAGTTTGTTTGTTTGTCTGTTGATTTAAGTCCATTCAATAATACTTTTTTATTTCACGTAGAGACGTCACCAGATTTTAAGTGATATTTTTTGCATGGCAAGTACGACTATAGCTGAGCACGAGAGTTGGTTATCACGCCAATGCCTACCGTGGCACGGAATCTCCGACTTGCCCGTGGCACGGAATCTCCGACTTGCCCGGCGGTTGGCGAAGGAACAGTCAATACTTTAATCGGTGTGATTGACTACAATTCGAACTTATAATTTTTTAAATATAGATAAACTAGAGCTTTTTAACTGATAAATACCCCTTCGTATTCTCTTTGATTAATTATCTTATTCATTGGGGGAGGGGGAATTTGAAAGATATCAAACGTCATAATGAGGGAGGTTCGACCTAAATCTTTAAGTTCCCATTGTTGTTTTAAATAGTAACATTAACAATGTCAACAGTACTTCTAGCTAGTGGATAGGGCGCTCGTTTCACAACCGGAAGTACTGTGTTCTATATCCGATCTCGGAGCCACGTCAAACCAAGGCTACAGCTGGTGACGTCATAATATGAGTAAAAAAAAATTCAAAGGGATGTAAAACAAACAAAACAAACTCGGACATAAAATCCACACTGTAAATGCCCGGATATTGTTTACTAAATTAGTAAAGGCGGAAATTCAATTGTAACGTGAAATACTCACGTTCGTTCAAATGTCAATATACCCAGTGAACTCGAAATAAAGACACCACAGAGTCTTCCATTTCTGCTTCATACTTCGACATTTTATTGAACATAAACGGTACACTAACAGCTGAACTTTATGACAAACGGGATGTCTTCAACTTCTCCATTGTCAACTTCTCATACATATGTAAGAGCATGTTCTGCGTATAGTCTGTTTTTAAATCGAGGAAGGCTACTGACAAATAGGTTGATGTTACAAGGGTTTCAACAGTCAAGTTTAAATCAGCATTTCGCAAATTCTATGATCGTTATACCGATCTAATTTATAGATACAACCTGTGATTAGGTCGAATGCTGTCTGACGTGTTTCATACCAATTGTTAGACCGTTCTTTACATACTAATTTTGACTATGGATTACTCTGGTTTTACCGTATCAAGATAAGACTAACGACAGGTGTGACCGGTCAACAAGGAATACGTACTCCTCCTAGGCACCTGATCCCACCTCTAGTATGTCCGGGGGTCCGTGTTTATCTGATCCCACCTCTAGTATGTCCGGGGGTCCGTGTTTTCCTTGCTCTTAATTTTGTATTCTTTATAGGAATTATGAGATTGATCACTGTTATCTTCACTTTTTCATCTGTTTACAAAATAATAATAACGAACGTTGCCACATTGTTGTAAATGAATGAATGTGCATTTATAGAATGAGAAAATATTAGGGTTTTAGAAATATATGATAAAAAGCTTATAAACTGAATATTGGGAAATATGCTTTCTTGTAAGCTCGGCTCACAAGACATCGGGTGGGTATAGGGTTATTGAACTTACATGTTTATTGGTGAACATTGGCCGAGTTGGGTTTGTAAAATTCGTGAGCAAAACTTGTGAGCAAATTTTCACACCGAGTGCCGATATTCACCAATATAAGTTCAATAACTCCTGTATTATGTAGCTAAACCACGTACATGTATATATCAGTTGTTTTATGTTATTTGATACTATATTCAGTTTCTTGTCAAGTTAGAAACTGGGGCAATATTGGCACTGTCATGAGTTCGTGCAATACCAATCTAAATCAATGCTAGTGAAATGTTTCAAATTGTCAATAATAATATTCGCTGGTAAAATTACTTGAGTGAATTGGTATTTAATAGGTTCCAGTGATTACCAAAAAACTGGACATCTAATTTAGTTTGTAAATATCTTGGTGTGTAAAAACGTTAATTTTTTATACCCGGCACATTTTTAATAATGCCTCAGGTATTGCACGCTAAAATTCTCTAGAATTTAGGAACATTCTATTGTTATAAATTATCAGCTATAAAACAATTCACGATATTCAGTCAATAACTTTTAATTAATACATGAACATGTCTTTTTTCTGTTTTAAGTAAAATTCATTCTGTTATAGTTTAAATGTAACCAATTACACCTCGATTGCACTGTTCAAAGCAGGAGTCGAAAACCTTATCAGGTAGTCAAAAAGTGAACAGAATTAGGCTTTGAACCTTCAACAGTCAATATAGAACCACTTTGCTTATTCTTGATGTCCAAGAACTGGTGATATCATCTTTTGGTTACCTCAGAAATATTCACATTAATACTAATGATAATCTCTTCGCTAGTTCAATGTATATAAGATATCTCCAGCCTCACGTGACTTTACCTAATTATGGGTTCAAACTAGAAAAAATTGTATGAATTTGCACTTAATATAGTTTAATTTAATCAATAACCAAAGATCATGTTTAGCCACCTTTTCGAAGATGTCGGTCATGCATAAACAGAATTTTCATTAAACAGCATTAAAACTACATAGAAACTGGTCAAAATGTCAACAATTTCAAAATACTGCTACTTTATAAATATATATAAATTAACTGTGAATATCAGGGAACTTATTGTATAATAGCTATGTTTTAGAGAAAATACCAACACATAATTTATTGCCCTTGCCAACATATTTAAATACATGTATAGATCTATAATAGATTATTGATGGAAAACATAAACTTTAGTAGATATGATTTCATTCTTTTTACATGTATATCCTTATAAGACACACAATCAAAACCATTATTCCTTAACATGAAGTAAAAGTCGAGGATGTTTTTGGTATTTCGTCACAATGAGGAAACAACCTAGATATTTATTCCTTACATCCGTATTTGTAGTAAAACATTTTAAATAAAGTATAGATGTGTGCTTTTTTTTTTAAGTTGAAAGGTCATAAAACAACAAAGAAAGATGAATGTAAAGTAATATATTTTTTTATGAACCAAGAGGTATCTCAGTATAAAATGGATACTTAATTTGCAGACTAACTTATGATTCAACTGAAGGTGTTTTGCTCATAAATGCGTGCTTCATTGCTTTGCATAAGTATATAACATGTAATAAATTTACTTTTGGTAGCTATGCACCGTTATCAAATCAGTCTTTAATTTTTCAGTCATTCAAGAATAAGACAGTGACACACAGTGCGTAATATGATTGTCAGAAAGAAAAATAATGATAATTTATGGGACTCACACTTCAAAGAAATGTAAATTAGGACTACTAGGGGCTTTAGTATACTTTTTGTAATAGCCTTGAAATTAAAGCCCATCTGTTCAGATCTTTCTGCAAATATGTAAATTTAACAAACTTCATTAACAAACGTTTATAATGAGATATAGTAAATCATTCGTGAAGATCTTTCTCTCTCTGTTATACGTCTATCATTCAATATCAATCTGAATTTATGTATTTTAGAGAACCACTACCTTACGACTTTGTATTTTCATCTCTGATATTAGTTTAATGTCTCATAGCCCCGAGGTGTCAGAAGTAAAAAAAAAAAATTAACATCATAACTATGTATTGCAATTGTTACTGTCTTATCGCCTTGTGATGACTAATGAAAATCACTGACACAATTCAAAATCAAAGGTTTTAATTGGTTGCCTGGCTAACAATGATCGTTGTTAACAGAAAGGAACAAGGTCAGCGTCCCCGAGCAACAGTTTTGTTTCCGCAAATGCAAACGAGGATAATGGCATAAATTTCCATATTGAGTCTTTAAAATCTGTACGTTGTACATTATTGTCAATTTTGTTTTTCCCATAATTCCTTGCACATCAACAATATCATTATAATTAAATGTACTTTTCTTTATTTTTTATAAATCATTCACCACGTATCATTTTAAATCAAATTCATTTCCCCCTATGATTTATTGCACACCAATAATAAAGATGGAGAGCAAATAATTTCCCCTCGGATCATTCAATTTAAAAAAAAATCTACTATACGTTGACTATATCTTTCTCCACATGATCTTACGTGTACCAGCCAACAATGCACGAACAACAGGCCTCTTACGTGTACCAGCCAACAATGCACGAACAACAGGCCTCTTACGTGTACCAGCCAACAATGCACGAACAACAGACCTCTTACGTGTACCAGCCAACAATGCACGAACAACAGGCCTCTTACGTGTACCAGCCAACAATGCACGAATAACAGGCCTCTTACGTGTACCAGCCAACAATGCACGAACAACAGGCCTCTTACGTGTACCAGCCAACAATGCACGAATAACAGGCCTCTTACGTGTACCAGCCAACAATGCACGAACAACAGGCCTCGCCATGACGTGTTCACCCTATGTATGTCAGTATCATCGATGTATAAAGAAGTCGTTCGGAACTACTTTTTCGGAGAGTCTTAGTGGCTTTAAAAAGCAACGGTTGTCTTCGAAATTCCTTGTGGAATATGATAGTAAGTTTGTAGTGGCTCGAATACTTTCGATTCATTTCGGTATCCGAAAAGTACTGATGTCAAAGGGCACTGTTTAAACAACAGGTTCCAGTACCACAGAGGTTAATGTATAGCTTCACTGTCAGTTAACGTTTAGTTAACGCAATTTGATGGCAAGTTTAACTGTCGGTTAAAGTTAACTAACGTTTGTGTAACTGGGTCATGGTAAAATATAATAATGCAAAATTTAAAAGATATAACATTTTTCTTTGAGAAAGAAATGCTACAAAACACGTGACCAAGTGCAGACCAAACGCTTTTGTTGATCGCTAACAATTTTATCAATCAAAAGCTAACGCTATGACGTCAAAAGCGAGAACAATGAAACAGTGGTTGACAAATAAATACTCTCCATCAGACAGGGTACAGTCAAAACAACCCAGAGTTTCTGAGAATCTGCAATTCGATCATATCTTTATTGTACCGCTAGAAAACATACATGTATCATACAATTTCTCAACGACTTCGATCACCTTCGCTTGATCATCTCCCACTAACCTACAGAAGTGATCAGACTATATCAATTTGGTAAATTGAGCAACGTGAAAAAAATCATCGTGTTGCAGGTGAAAAACGGTTATATTATCAAGGCCCACGCAAGTAGGTGGCAAATTACTAAAAAATATATTTTGTTGTGGGTGTCTGAAATAGGCTATGCAATTCATTACACTTGTTTAATACTTGACTGGTTCATTAAACGACCATAATTTGTCTATGTGTGAGGGAGAGTAACAAATATCAATTCACCTCAAACTCGGATCTTGGGAATTAAAACATCCACATATTATGTTCTAGTCTATCGAATTGTTCAAGCTTTGAATATGACCATCTAAAACACAGTGACCCATGGCCCACACCGCTCACCTGGGGAGTTGCATTTGAATTTCAGTGACGGCCTCACCATGGCCACGGGGATCATTCTGCCAGAAACTTGAATCTACTGTACATGACCGATGCATTTTATATTCTTTTTATTTATCTCCCCATGGTAGGGTACATGATTCTTTATACTTGTATTTCTTTTACTCAAGAGAGCTTTATGGCAAATCTGTTTTATATAGACCCCAACGTTCTAAAAAATATTAAATCAAATATGCAAATTTACACCAGCTAAACAGTCACCCGACATTGATCAGAAAATCTTACTTAAGCCCCAGGTGAGCTAAAATATTCAAAAGTTGATGATTGTGCGGAAATAATGTTATCTACGAATACCCCATTATAACGTTCAACTCTTCAGAAATAAGCTAGAGTCGAAAAGAAATATTCATCATTCACAGAATAAGTACCGTCGCCTGCTACTGTGTATAAAATGATATTTCATTATCGTCTGATCAAATTTGTTTCCATATCACTGTTTGATAATTTATTAATGTTCATCCACTTTTTGATGACTTTAAGATACTAGCCTATTAAGAATGATAATGCACCCTAAACTCTAATCATTTACAAATTGCACTGTACTTTTATCAAACTTATCAGCAGCTCCTGGTCCTTCCAACTCTAAATTTGAAAATCGATCATCGTTAAAAGAATATGTAAAAATTAATGAGGGATGAAGATATCCAAATTTAGATATTTCAGTAATCCATCAAAACCATGCATATCATTAGCGTGGGAGAGGTACAATTATATTTATAAAGCCGATGATGGAGTATGAGTGAAGGGTAAGTGTCTCTGTAGATGGTACACAGTCTAATCATATTAGCATACGACAGGTTAACGATTTCAAACGATGTGTAGACAGGGATTCGGGTCTTGAAGTGCATATCTGCAAGATAATAAAACAAAGAAGGGGGAAAAATATCCGTAAACATGACAATGTAACCCAGTTCCAGTATAAAGTAGTCTTTCATAGATAATCCCAGTTTCCTGCAAAATAAGCACAATATTTGCGGCCTGAATAATAACATTTCACGAGACAACAAACAATCATTGAGATAGATAACCAGATTAGATATCGGGGCCACGATGAAAGTACATGTAATACTTACAGGAAGTGCCCATACACCACGTGCATGCAGTACTTATAGTAAACGCCCATACACAATGTGCATGTAATACTTACAGGAAGTGCCCATACACCACGTGCATGTAGTACTTATAGTAAGCGCCCATACACAACATGCATGTAATACTTACAGTAAGCCCATATACACAACGTGCATGTAGTACTTATAGTAAGCGCCCATACACAACATGCATGTAATACTTACAGGAAGCGCCCGTACACAACGTGCATGTAATACTTACAGTAAGCGCCCATATACAACGTGCATGTGACATTTATAGAGAGCCCAATATACAACGTGCATGTACTACTTACAGTAAGCGCCCATACATAGCATGCATGTAATATTTACAGTAAGCGCCCATACACAACGTGCTTGTAATACAGTAAGCGCCCATACACAACGTGCATGTAATATTTATAGTAAGCGCCCATACACAACATGCATGTAATACTTACAGTAAACGCCCATACACAACGTGCATGTAGTACTTACAGGAAGCGCCCATACACAATGTGCATGTAACATTTATAGGAAGCCCTATATACAACGTGCATGTAATACTTACAGTAAGCGCCCATACACAACGTGCATGTAGTACTTACAGGAAGCGCCCATACACAATGTGCATGTAACATTTATAGGAAGCCCTATATACAACGTGCATGTAATACTTACAGTAAGCGCCCATACACAACGTGCATGTAATTCTCACAGGAAGCGCCCATACACAACGTGCATGTAGTACTTACAGGAAGCGCCCATACACAACGTGCATGTAATACTTACAGTAAGCGCCCATACACAACGTGCATGTAATACTTACAGTAAACGCCCATACACAACGTGCATGTAATTCTCACAGGAAGCGCCATACACAACGTGCATGAAATACTTACAGTAAGCGCTCATATACAATGTGCATGTAATATTTACAGTAAGCGCCCATGCACAACGTGCATGTAATATTTACAGTAAGCTCCCATACACAACGTGCCTGTAATATTTACAGTAAGCGCCCATACACAACGTGCCTGTAGTATTTAGTTTATATTTTTCTGAAAATATCGGTGCTTTGAAGATAAATATGCAAAATCAAAATAAATATTTCAGCATATTTAATAGACCATAAGCAAAACTCGGCGTCTGCGTTATCAAAAGCAGATATCGTGTTTACAATGAAGCGTGAAATTGGAAAAAACAAATTTTTACGTACTTTTAACCATGCTAAAAACATAAAAATATTAACATAATTTTGAATCATTTATGTACATACATAATTCTAAATCTTTCATTACAATGTCTACATGCAGGTTGATTTTACTTTGTCCTATAACAATGTAAATTGTGTTTGTCATTTGTTCTGATGATCGGAAAACAGAAAATGAGAGACTTCTCTTGTCTGAATCAATTTTGTAAACTAATCCCGGTCACGAGTTTTCTTCTATCAACGATACTGTAGATGTTATGAGTTGTTATCATATTGGTCACGAACAGGTTTGCGATGGTACACAAAAAGGCTGACATATTTCCTTAACATATTTATGAAGTCGTGTGAATCATGCAGTTGTCAGGTTTTTTAATACACAATTTATGCAAATGGAGAAAATCTTATAACCCGTGTGAACCGACTGACGTGAAAAGAAGGATACACTTTTGCAAACATCAATCTAATTTACCTCCCTCGCAATTTCTTTTATTTATGCCTGGTTGTCATCGTTTCTGACTAACTGTCCGTATTTCGTCTCTATCCGGCTCGACTCCTTACGCAGGCATGAAGTATGTCATATTTGATTTTCAGACCGCTGACCAGGGGATTGTAGGTGACCCTCTCGGTGAGTACGATGTTTAGCGCTTGTGACACCGTTTTATCTCATGGCCACCGTCGTGAAAACATTCAGTTCACTTACATGTGAAAAGGCAAACCTGTCTGATGGGATAGTTTCTCTTAGGTCCTGACACGTGAATTGGTGACCAAATTGTAATCATCACATGGACTGGATGAAAACAGTACACATGCTTCCTAAAAGCAGGCAAACAAACAAAAACAACCAATGCTAATAAAAATAATAATATCAATAATAACACACTAAACTGACAAAACGTGTACAAGTTTTACCTTTCCACAATTGATCCATATTGCTTTGCTATTTTATATGAGATTCAAGTTCTGCTCATACACTATGAAATACGTTGATTGTTGAATAAAAAATTTAACCCTAAATTCAGACCGTATTCTATTTTTCACTAAATAATCGTAAAATATTGACTGGCAAGAAGTGTTTTGAAACATGAAATAATAAGACTAGGGTAAACCCGACGGCACAAAAGAAAACACTATATATAAGGGATTAAACCAATATAAATATGTAGAGGATAAAACACAACGTACATATCAAGGTAAGACGCTGGAGAAGATTTACTTCATCAAAAGTCTCATACTAAGTTTAGTAATATTAATTTTCTGCCTTGTAAAATGTTTGATGAATAGATGCCAATGATTACTAGATTAGATATGAAAGGTTTATCAAAATATTGCTATTTTTTGCCGCTTTAACCCACGTATTTTAATATCATTCATGGCAATCAGTATTCAAATCTTTTTTGTCAAGGTAAAGCAAAAGATTACATCTACAGAACACCTCATACACAGAGTATGTGCACAAACAACGTTTGATTACTAGAGCAATTAGGCAAGATGCCATACAATTCATAAAGCTAAGAGTTACACACAGCAGACGTAAACGCCGAGCTTCAATGTGGAATTTCCGACACCGTGAGGCCGCTTACCGACAAAAGGAAACAAAGGGACACAAAGGTTTGGAAATAGCTGTTTGCAATGCCACTAGAATGGACAAAACGTTTACAACAATCGGAAAGAGAGAACTGTATCAGTGTTCATACCGAAAACACATCATCTAGCAGTTTAGAACGATGTAATTGGCAAATAAATACTAGATATTGAAGGCCATGAAAATATGTTTAGAACTTCTTGACGTTTACTGGGTGACATCTAATACATGTACCCATTGCTTCCTGGTAAAGGGTGATGGTGATGATGGTGGAGGACTGAGAAATACAAAATGCATATAATTTTGTATACTTTGGAAACATGCGATGTGTCCTTTAAGAAGTAACGTTAGCGTTTTATGTAAAGTATATCGGATATGAAGCGTTGCTGTCCATACTCTCTTGTCTGTTTTTTTCAAATCTTAAAGTAATTCCATTCTCCCGTGATGTCATCAGCTTTTGCAAAAGCAATGATTTCTTTAAATTTATACCTGATAGAAACATAAATTTTGTTGGAGTCTTTTCCGACAGGTATTGTAAAAAATCTTGTTAAAAATAAACTATTTCAAAAGTCTAAGTTATAGATGAATAATCAATAATACGTTTTAAAATATTGAATCCAAGGGCAATAACTCTGTTTTTATTGATTTCTTTACCAAGTCTATTATGCGATAAATTTTCTTCATTTTTTACAGACATTTTGTATATTTTTGTGAAGATACAGTTTCATACAATTGTTATGAATACTAATATATCGTCATAACCAGTTTATATGAAATTTGGATAACGGTGATTAAGACGGTGATATATGATTCTGTTTATGTATGTCTCGCATCTTAAAAAGTGTGATGACCTATGCATTTTATTTGATAATTTGTTAGTTTTAACTCTAATGAATGGAAATAAATACACTTTTAAAACTGCGAGTATGGAGTCACGTTAAATCAACACTACATTTCCATCCAAAAATTCCCAGCCGTTGAAATAGTCGTTCTATGATTTTAAAGATTTATACTCGCATCGTTCACATTCATGAAAAATATCGAAGACAAAAACACTGGGAAAGTAAACTTAGAAGGATGGGCTAGTAAATTGTAAGACCATATTTCACGGTAGTTTTTGAAATCAGTCTCCAAATGGTGCTGTCAATGTTTAAATCATTGATGAGAAAATACAAAATGTACCCCTTCCCCCGAGATTGTGGGATATCCCGTGCCTTTGATATTTATTCAACAATAATTAAACCACGTATAAAAAAACCTAAAGATCTTCATTGTTCTTTTTTTTCTTTTCATGCGACATTGACAAACTTTACAATATATAGGAACCTACGGTGTATGCTGTTAGTATACGGACGATTAATAAAGAACGACAACTTTGGGACTATATAATCGTAGTTCTACTTCTTTACAACTTTACGTACAAACGATTGATTTGATATTGTTTAAAGCCCCTCTTGAGAATTTTTCACTCATATGGAGACGTCACCACTGCTGGTGAAGGGCTGCAAAATTTAGGCCTATGCTCGGCGCTTAGGGCTTTGAGCAGGGAGGAATCTTTATCGTGCCACACCTGCTTTTTCTGCGGTCTCGTCCGAAGGACCGCCCCATTTAGTCGCTTCTTACGACAAGCAAGGGGTACTGAGGACCTACTCTAACCCGGATCCCCACGGGATACGTACAAATGAAATAAGGGATTTAGAGCTTAAAACACATAATATTATTAGACATCGAGGTAAGCTACTGACAAACAAGTTGATGGTACAGGGGTTTCAACAGTCTCGATTGAAGTCAGCATTTCGCAAATTCTATGGTCGTTATAACGATCTAGTTCGTCAATACAACCTCGCATTGGGTCAAATGATGTCTGACGTGTTTCATACCGATTGTTAAGCCGTTCTTGGCACACTGATTTTGACTGCGGATAACTCCGTTTACCTGATCAGGATATGGGGCTCACGGCGGGTGTGATCGGTCAACAGGGAATGCTTACTCCTCCTAGGCACCTGATCCCACCTCTGGTGTGTCCAGGGGTCCGTGTTTGCCCAACTATCTATTTTGTATTGCTTGTAGGAGTTATGAGATTGATCACTGTTCGTTATCTTCACCTTGCACATCTTTAATTTTTATCATACAAAGTAGATTGTGTCAAAATGATTACGTACCCACAAGCTAATATACAATATCAGTGCTTGAGGAAAGTTTTCATTTTAAGGAATCTGAAATGACTTACTGTACAAATTCGTTTTGAAGTTTTTTCTCAGTTTATGTACCCCGAAAACAGAATGTCTGAAACTTGAACGCAAGGAACGATGAGTGTTTCAAGATATCAGAACAGGAAGACACAATGACATTTAAGAATAGTTAACACTTATTAAATGAACGTAGGAAGTGATAATTATACGCCATACGCACACCATATGAAGTGATAATTGTAAAAATGAACACAATTTCAATCAGAAACCGTGTAGTGTGTCCAAAAATCAGACAACAAAGAGACAAATTCACATCGACTCATTGGCCTTCAGTCTTCATTTGATTCCATTGTGGTACAATACAATACACCGGCAATCTGGTCTTTTCCAATAACAAAAACTCTTAAGATGTTGTTTGGCTGTTAAGGACCCTCTATACTCAAATCAGAAATTATGGGCGGTGGAAAGGGCCAGAAATACCATATGAGATAGATTGTATATTGTTTAACGTCCCTCTCGAGAATATTTCACCCATATGG
>NC_079172.1:5825159-5835159 GCF_947568905.1 Ostrea edulis | reverse complement strand
TCGCAAAAGGTAACGACACAGTAACATTTAAGAAAAGCTGACATTTATTAAACGAACGTAGGAAGTGATAATTATAAGCCATATGCACACCGCATGAAGTGATAATTGTAAAAATGAATACAATTTTAATCAGAAACTGTATGATATGTCCAAAATCAGACAAGAAAGAGACAAATTCACATCAACTCATTGACGTTCAGTCTTCATTTGATTTCACCATCCAACAATACAATATATCTACCGTCAATCTGTCCAAAATCAGACAAAAGAGATAAATTCACACCAGCCCATTTCATTCCATTATCGTACAATAGAATACATCTACGGTCTATCTGTTCATTTCCAATAACAACAAG
This sequence comes from Ostrea edulis, assembly GCF_947568905.1. NCBI lineage: Eukaryota > Metazoa > Mollusca > Bivalvia > Ostreida > Ostreidae > Ostrea > Ostrea edulis. The sequence continues at coordinate 5,834,803 of NC_079172.1, read as the reverse complement.
AGGCCCATGGGCCACATCGCTCACCTGAGTCACCTTGGTCCATATCAGAAGATTTTCCATATCTATTTGCATGTAAAACCGTAGTCCCTATTATGGCCCCAAACCTTCCCCTGGAGGCCATGGTTTTTGCAAACTTGAATCTACACTATGTCAGAAAGCTTTCATGTAAATGTGAACTTCTTTGGCCCAATGGTTCTTGAGAAGAAGATTTTTAAAGATTTTCCCTATATATTTGTATGTAAAACTTTGATCCCCTATTGTGGCCCCATCCGACCCCCGGGGGCCATGATTTTAACAATTTAGAATCTGCATTATATAAGGAAGCTTTCATATAAATCTCAGCTTTTCTGGCTCATTGGTTCTTGAGAAGAAGATTTTTAAAGATTTTCCCTATATATTTGTATGTAAAACTTTGATCCCCTATTGTGGCCCCATCCGACCCCCGGGGGCCGTGATTTTAACAATTTAGAATCTGCATTAAATAAGGAAGCTTTCATATAAATTTCATCTTTTCTGGCTCAGTGGTTCTTGAGAAGAAGATTTTTTAATGACCCTACCCTATTTTTACCTTTTCTTGATTATCTCCCCTTGGAAGGTGGCCTGGCCCTTTATTTTAACAATTTAGAATTCCCTTTACCTAAGGATGTTTTGTGCCAACTTTGGTTGAAATTGGCCCAGTGGTTGTTGAGAAGAAGTTGAAAGTGTGAAAAGTTTACAGACGGACGGACGGACGGACAGACGGACGGACGCCGGAATACGGGTGATCAGAAAAGCTCACTTGAGCTTTCAGCTCAGGTGAGCTAAAAACTCGTTAGATGTTGTTTGATTGTTAAGGACTTCCTATACGCTAGTCAGAAATCCTCTAAAATTCTGTATATAGAAGACATTCAAAATATCATTAAATGGTGTTGACTTTCTCTTGACAACATAACGTCTTAAACATCCTTCTAGTAATTGTGAAAAGTGTGCAATATTCCATTGAAATTGGAAAATTTGTGACAAAAGAAGAAAACTTGATATATTAATGCTATACTGCATGAAGAGAAATCATTGCATTAGCAAATAACCCGATGACAAAAATGAAATCTCCTGTCATAATACTATTTAGAGACAGATCACTTTAACCACAAAAAAGTACGGGAAACATGTTCCATCTATCTTTTGTGAGAATAGTTTTCGTCTCGGCGCTCCGTTGTACTGTTCAATATGACAAGAATAAATGCCTCTTTCTTAACACGTAGTTCTTGATGAGCTAATGAATGGAAAAATTACACTGATTGGAATTCTGCAGCGATAAAAGTTGTTACAAAAAGTACATTAATATCTATACAAATAAAACACTGTTCAAGTTCAAGTTTTGACATTGTAGAAAAGGAGACGTCAGAAATGACATAAACATATTATTTACTCTCTGTGTTTTGTAGGTCTTTTAAAGAGATCTTGACACAGTTTTTGAATAGTTTTAATGTTATCTGTACGAAACACCTGTATGAGTTGAAATTTTTTTTTAAATGACAAGGATAAATAAGGTTTCTGCGTATATAAAAAAAAATGCTGGGCATTTCAAAGCAAAATGAATTCCATCTTCTATTTTTTGCATATTACAAAATGAACACGTATGTTAAGTTCTGGTTAAGTTTGTGTACCTTCCAGAAGTTCGAGATTTACACAACATAAAGTGTTTTCTTTGCACAACAATAGTTTTACAATATATTTTTGTAAACAGAATCGATCAACATTGCTTTATACATTTGCGGAAATCTCAAAAACACTAACCTTGGTCTTTCAATTGGCGACAGAACTTCATCTCTATTATGAATTCTGTCGAAGATTATGCCAGACGATGGGCTAAATATTAAAAAGAACTAGATACATTGTCAGAATGGATCCAAAGTGTAAGAAGAATATTAAAATCCCACATTAGACACATCAAAACAAAAGAACTTACCACCTATCCCTCTCTGTTTAGTAAACCAGAAGTGATATAAGAATTAGATAAAATACATGAGGAATATGTTTTGGTTCCAGCAGAAAAAAGATTGTAATAACATTGTCTTTGTTTGTAAGGCTCATTATTATACCCCCGCAACAAGTTGTGGGGGGGGGGGGGGGGGTATACTGGAATCGGGTTGTCCGTCTGTCTGTCCGTCCGTCCGTCCGTCCGTCCGTCTGTAGACGCAATGGTTTCCGGGCTCTAAAGCATTATCCTTTCCACCTACAGTCACCATATCATACATATGGACTACCCATGGATGAAGATGTTCCCTATCGATTTTGGGGTCAAAAGGTCAAAGATGAAGCGCACTGGACATCGAAGTAGCAATATGGTTTCCGGGCTCTAAAGCGTTATCCTTTCCACCTACAGTCACCATATCATACATATGGACTACCCATGAGATGAAGATGTTCCCTATCGATTTTGGGGTCAAACGGTCAAAGGTCACGCGCACTGGACATCGAAGTAGCAATATGGTTCGGTTTGTCATGCCATTTGTTTTTTACACTCAGAAAAGAGGTAGTTTATACCTATTACCAACACCCTTTGGGAGATTGGGGTAAGCGGGGGGTATTCTTAGTGAGCATTGCTCACAGTACCTCTTGTTACAACTGTATTTAAAACGAATTTGCCATTAACTCTTTCTTTAATTGCCCTTTCAAAAGATGAAATTTTTCAGAACCTTGCTTCAGTTTTAGACACATTTAATATCCGAGTCAATGGGTGGAATGAATATGGGTTGCCGTACATATACTGGATTCCTAAACTTCATAAAACCCTTACAAAGATGCATTCCTGGATCCAGTAAGTGCTTTACCAAGCCCCTATCTTTGCTCGTCACGAAAGTATTAAGAGCTGTGAAGGAGAAACTTCAAACGTACTGTGCCACTACATATGCCAGAAGTGGTGTAAACCAAATGTGGATTCTGAAAAATTCTAAAGAACTTTTAGTAAACTTGAAATCGCAAAGCTTTTCTCAAATCAACAACATCAAAACGTACGACTTTTCAACACTTGACACGACCATTCCTCACAATAAATTAAAGACAATACTTTTTGACATTATTGACAGTTGCATCTTCAGCAAAAATGAAAAATGGAAACATTCATATCTAGTGATCAGTCATTCAAAAACTTACTTTGTTAAACACCACTCTGATTCCACGCACAAGTATTCTAAAGTTGAAATTAAAAAATTCCTGGAGTTCTTCATTGACGATATCTTCGTAGTCTTTGGTGATTAGGTCTTCCAACAGTGTGTTGGAATTCCCATGAGCACGAATTGTGCTCCATTGTCAGCTGATCTGATTTTGTATTCCTACGAACAGAATTTGCTAAAAAAAATTCTATGTGAGAAGAAGAAAATCCCTTGTTGTGGCCTTCAATGCGACATTTAGGTATATCGACGACGTTTTATCTATCAACAATAAGGATTTTCATTCATGAAAGGTAAAGATAATGAACAGGAATCAATCTCATAACTCCTATAAGCAATACAAAATAGATAGTTGGGCAAACACGGACCCCTGGACACACCAGAGGTGGGATCAGGTACCTAGGAGGAGTAAGCATCCTCTATCGACCGGTCACACCCGCCGTTGGCCCTGTATCGTATAAGATGGTCTATATCCAGGCACTGCATTAGGATGCAATAGTAGAAGTATAGTTGTAGGAAACACTGGATGTAGACTTGAACTTGAAATGAGTTGGAATACACGACTAAACCCTTTTATGACGAAGAATGTTGCTTATGTTGACGACATCTATTCCTTTGTTTGTAAATTTGAGCTTAAGGAACTGGTGGCATGATTTGGAGGGAATATCATCCACGACCCGTGCTGGTTTAAAGAGCCTGTGATTGGCAACATCCATAATCATAGAGTTCAGTCTATATTCATATATCAATTTGATATATCCCTGTGAACTCGAAATAAAAGACATCACAGAGTAGTCCACTTCTGCTTCATACTTAAGATATTTTATTGAAAGTAGATATTAACGGCAAATTAACAACTCAACTTTATGAGAAACGGAAGGATTTCAGCTTCTCCATCGTCAACTTCCCATATTTATATAGCAATATTCCATTATAACCTACACATGGTGTTTATATCTCTCAACTGATCCGATACGCAAAAGCTTGTTCTGCGTATGATCAGTTTTGTAATCGAGAGACAGACTACTGACAAACAAGTTGATGGTGCAGGGGTTTCAAAAGTCTCGTTTAACATCAGCATTTTGCAAATTCTATGGTCGTTATAACAATCTAGTTTGCAATACAACCTATCATTGGATAAAATGCTGTCTGAATTGTTTCATACCGATTGTTAGGCCGTTCTTGGCACACTGATTTTGAATACGGATAACTCCGTTTACCTGATCAAGAATTAGGACTCGAGGCGGGTGTGACCGGTTAACAGGAGATGCTTACTCCTCCTAGGCACCTGATCCCACCTCTGATAAAGTTTGCCCAACTTTCTATTTTGTATTACTTATACGAGTTTCACCGTTCACTAAAACAACTCTATGTAAATACGTCGGAAAAACGCTGTTACACAAGGGATTGTTCTGAGTTTTTAAATCCGTTTACCTGATCAAGATATAGGGCTCACGGCGGGTGTGACCGGTCGACAGGGGATGCTTACTCGTCCTAGGCACCTGACCCCTCCTCTGGTATATCCTGGGGCCCGTGTTTGCCCAACTCTCAATTTTGTATTGCTTGTAGGAGTTTCATTTTTCACTAAAACAACTCTGTATAAATGTGTCAATAAGACGCTGTTACACAAGAGATTGTTCTGAGTTTTTAAATCCGTTTACCCGATCAAGATATAGGGATCATAGTGGGTGTGACCGGTCAACAGGGGATTCTTACTCCTCCTAGGCACCTGATCCCACCTCTGGTATAACCAGGGGCCCGTGTTTGCCCAACTCTCTATTTTGTATTACTTATAGGAGTTTCATCTTTCACTAAAACAACTGTGTATAAATGCGTCGATAAGACGCTGTTACACAAGAGATTGTTCTGAGTTTTTAAATCCGTTTACCCGATCAAGATATAGGGATCATGGTGGGTGTGACGTGTCGACAGAGGGTGCGTACTCCTCCTAGGCACCTGATCTCACCTCAGGTATATCAAGGGACCCGTGTTTGCTCTACTCTTAAATTTGTATTCCTTAAAGGATTTTGAGATTTATCACTGTTCGTTATCCTCACCCTTTTACAAGTAAAGAAAATCATTACCACCGCGAATTTCTTCCCAATACAATCCAAGACCTCAACGATAAAGTTCAAACGAAGCTTACCCAGTTTGTATAATTTTTCTTGCTGTTATTCATGCTTACATAGCAATTGTTTCTAACGTTTTTGAAGAATACAGTAAATTACAACAATATTTCGGAATTCAAAATAAACTATTAGAATAAGAGTCTTGTATATCCGCTTCATATTTGGATATATTATTGGACATATACATAAACGGCAAACAAACTATTCAACCTTATGACAAACAGAATGAATTCAGCTTCTCCATCTTCTAAGTCCCATATTTAAGTACATAGAGAGTAATATTCAATTATCAACTGCATATGGTTTTTATACCTCACGAGTAATTCGATATGGAAGAGCATGTTCTGTTTATGATTCAATTTTGAATCGAAGCAGGCTGATGATAAACAGCTTGATGTTACAGGGGTTTCCATGATCTCGTTTAGAATAAGCATTTCGCCCTAATGATATGGCCGTTATAATGATCGAATTTGCAAATATAATCTGTCATTAGGTCGAACGTTATTTTGACGTGTTAGGCCGTTTTGTTTTATATAATGATCTTGACTCCGAATTATTCCTTTTACCTGATCGAAATATATGGCTGACGGCGGGTGTGACCGGTCAATAAGATAAGAAATGCGTATCTCTCCTAGGCACCTGATCCAACCTCTGGTGTGTCCAGGGGTCCACATTTGCCCTACTTTCGGTTTTGTATCTATATATGATTTATGAAACTGATCACTTCTCGTTATCTTCAATTTTTCATTATTTGTCGATTTCCGAAGAAACAATTCTATCAGTGAAAGTGTATATTCTTTCTTTAAAAATATGTCGAGGAGATGCAGTGTGTATTTACGCATGCTAATTATACAAAAACCAAACTATAAACACAAAAATAGAGCAGGGCGATTTTGAAATCGATGATTTTCTACGAGTTTGATACAACAAAATTTTAAAGGCCTACTACTGATTGTGCTGTATACATTTGAGGAACATAATCTTCAAACACTTCTTAGTAAAGGACATTTAGGGTTAAGATGAACTCAGATGATAATATGAACGATGGCGTCGATAAAATCAAGAGGATATCATGTAGAGGCAATATTCCTGTGGGTACATAGTATATACATTGGATACACGTACACTGTTTCTTATCTTTTTCTCCGGAAAACACCGGTATGATGCGAATTTTATTCTTTAGGAAACACTATGTACCATGTCCTTGAGTAATGTAAGAAACATATACATGTACGAGTATATCTGATGAAATCAAATCCTTGAAATAAATCATACTCTGATTTTCGAAACATTTTATTTCTGTAGAATTTTCACACAAAAATGGTAAACTCCATCGGTCATTAAAACATATTTCGAAGGAGCTTGAACGCATACACAGCCATAAGATACATCACCAAAATACAGCAATAAAATTTTCTCAGTTTAACAACTGGCATCACATTGATTCAAATTGTATGATGAAACTTCAGAAATAAAACAGAAATTGATTGTAAAACTTTGATTATAATTCGTAATTATTTTCATGATAGACTTTAGCGGAAATCAGCTACTTTATTTTGAAAACAAGAAAAATGGTTATGATTTTGATTGAACATGTACAGGATTATCCACGAATATACTTAACAGAATGTGCTCAGTGATCAATACAATTGATTTCTACTTTATGCCTTGTGTTAAACGAGTTTGCAAACATAACCTTTTTTCAGTTACATTATTTTCATCAGTCTGTTATGATGGAAATACAATTTTGAAAAATGACACCTCTATCAGATAAAGCATGCCATAACCTTGGCATGTCAACTCTCTGTGACGTATTCATTTTGCATCCTGACAAACACCGGTAAATAAACAACCAACAGCTCTCTTCAGCAGACAGGTTTTTCTGACATATTCGCAGTGTCCAAAGCGTCGACTAACGGTCGTCTGCAGTTCTGCAGGTGATGAGAGCTTCTGTAATTGTCAAGTGGAGTCTCCCTACGCAAAAACATACATTCACGAGAGAAATCAACAAATTATCGACACCACTGTGACGTCATGGTCAACGCATAATAAGAGTACATACTTGTACACAAATTATCTAATGATTAATTTTAAAAATAAACACTTCTGCCTAGGAGGTCAATGTTTTTGCTTTGGTTATCAGTCTGTGTTTGTGAAAAATTCAAACATTTGTATTTATGAAAGATTCAAAAAACAAAATTAGAAGTAGTTTTTTTTTTACAGATCTTTTTTATCAACGTGACTGTTGATTACAATGATTAGATCTTGGAAATCAAGATCTTGAGAATAGAGATGGTTTTCGTGACAGAGGTAATTGGGAGAGAGAGACCGAGATCGAGAGAGAGATATCAAAGATTATCGTGTGTAACCTATACATGTATTATTGACTTGGCGACCAAATGATACCCAAAGTTAATCAGAGACGATTGACGTCATAGCATGTAACAGCTGTTTTTGGGAAACTGCAGTTTAGTGTATGCAGTTGCATTTCATAACCGTATCGAATTGTGAATAAATGAAACATATTTAAGAAAATTCTCAACAGAATGAATTCAAACTTTTAAAATACATAATTTTGTTAAACAAAGATACATTAATTCAAATGAAAACATAAAACAAATATTTCTTACTTTTAACTTTGCACAAACCTTTGAGAAATGATAAATAATCCAAAGATATTGACCAGTAAATCTAATTACACATTTCCCTGTCAATATCTTCAGAAAGATTTAACTTACGTAAACATCTAGATTGCCCTATATTCAAATCCTCTTTAACACTGATGTTACACAAGCAAGCACTATATATTTTTGCCTTGAGGAAATCCGATATGAATAAATTAATCTTGCATAAAAATGCAAATTGTGAAGGAAATGCAGTGCATTAATGCTGTGAAATTCGAGTATTCAACAAACAAGAGGCCCACAGGCCTTATCGGTCACCTGAGTACTAATGAAAAGTATCACTACTTCCAAGGGCTATGAAATCTAGAAAAAATCTCCTGTTCTAAATATCTCAGCTAAATTAAAATGTTTAGCACCAGTATATAACAAGATGTGCTCTTAAAATTTCAATGCCCTCAAAAGTGCATACACTGATGAAAGGCTTTACATAATATATGTTTATTAACATTAAAAGATACGACAAATCTAGACATCCTAGTGCCAAAACCCTGGGTTGTGAAATTCACCAGTTTTTTGTACATCCTTTTCTGCTTTTCCTAAGTATGCATTTAGATAATATACAGTATCAGCAAACTTAAATAAGTCCTTCAAATAAATATAACTTAGACACCACCTTGAAACCAAACCCTTACCCCTAGGATCATGTAATTTACAATTTTGGTAAAGGATTACCTACTCTTAAATATCCATTTAGTTTCAATTTAGTATCAATACCACTAAAGAAGATGTTATTTAAGGTATTCAATGTATAATGACCATATTTCATATATAATAAATGGATGGTGGAATATTTGTAATCATGGTATCATTTTGAAGGGTTCAACAAATAAAAATAATCCACTATAGGAATTTTCAAAACATTTTTTACTGCTTGATTTATTTCACCTAGAATTTAACATTGAAGTATATGGGAAAAGCATGTTTTATTACAATATTTTAAAAACAAATTATATTTTCATACTCATCTCTTAGTAGAAAGTTACATACACTTTCTTTTTATGAATTTATGAAATAAAATCAATCATTGACCACACACATTTTAAAAAAAATAGATTTTTCTTATTTTTACAAAGGGCAGACAACTCTTTCAAAAAGTCCTAAGTGCAAAAAGGTCAACTGCTAATCATTTACCAGTCATGTGAATTTCATCTGCTTCACTTTCATCATTATTTAACAATAAACTTTTAAGTTGATCTAAATCCTTCAAAATTGTTCATTATCCTTTCATTATACATGGAATACCTTAAGTGTTTTACACATAAACACTACATACTAGGTTCGACCCCGCCCTGGGGTCAAAACCCCTACCACTGGGATCATGAAATTTACAATTTTGCTATACATCACTATGCATTAAGAAATTTGAAAATTGGTCAAGTTCGGGCAGTTTTTGCCTCTCCCCTAGGGCCCCAGGGGTGCAGGAGGCCTGAAATTTACAGTTTATGTCCCCCTTGTCCCAACGATGCTTCATACCAAATTTGAAAAGATCTGGAATAGTAGTTATCAAGAAGAAGTTAAACAAGAGGCCCATGGGCCACATCGCTCACCTGAGTCACCTTGGTCCATATCAGAAGATTTTCCATATCTATTTGCATAGTAGTCCTTATTATGGTCCCAAACCTTCCCCTGGAGGCCATGGTTTTTGCAAACTTGAATCTACACTATGCCAGAAAGCTTTC